>NC_047171.1:2318943-2528943 GCF_009819705.1 Hippoglossus hippoglossus | reverse complement strand
ATGGGAATAGTAAATATATTTAAAAACATTTTCAAGCCTCTTCAACTTTTTCATGTTATGTTATAATGAAACCAATTCAATATTTACACTTTATTCTACATTCAACTCTTCAACTCAACAATTCTGGAAAGAAATTTTAAAACAAATTAAATAAACATTGAAATATCACATTGTCATCACAATTTAAATGAAGCTCATGTTCCTCCTATTTCATCTTTGAGATCTTTCTTCACCTCGGTCTGAGTCTGTCTGGTGAATATTCCACTGAATTGGTGATGATCTGGATAAAACACACTGAGTCCAGGTTCACATCTGGGAACAGGGAGAGAGAACCCCCCCCCACACACACACACACACACACACACAAACACACACAGAGCTTCAGAGGAGGGAGAACCCCCCCCCCGCAGAGTCCCTGCTGTATAGTTGCTCAACAGCTCAACAGCTCAGACCACAGGGGGGGTCAGCGTCATTAACGGGGAAACCCCCCGAAATCATGTGTTTACACAGAAGTCATGTGGAAATCATGTTGTCCCAGCGGTTCGGTGAAGGTTTAATCCACTGGGAAGATGAATGTGCTGATTCGGACATTTTGTTCTCAGCAAAACAACAATCAGATAGATAGATAGATAGATAGATAGATAGATAGATAGATAGATAGATAGATAGATAGATAGATAGATAGATAGATAGATAGATAGATAGATAGATAGAAAGATACATGGACTTATTCATCAGCTGGTCCAGAAACAAAAAATTTGAGTCCATGTATCTGTATATTTAGTCTCAAACTATTAGAACATGTATATCTCAAAAAATAAGACAAATAAAGTTTACAAAACCACATTTAAGAATCGTAAACGCTGTGATTCCTCTGTTTGCAACATGATCCATCTTTTTCTCAGAATCACAGGTTAATGTGAAAGGGCAAACACACACACACACACACAGACACACACACACACACACACACACACCAATGGCTGCTGGGTAAAATTGTCCTGAATTGGTTCCAGATTCTGGAGGAAATGATCTGTACCTTCTTAATTCCCACTGCGCCGCTCCCTCTCTAACCCACGGGTGGAAAGTCCGTCTCAGACGCAGTAATTGTGACAAACTGTACATTACAACTGCATCGTAGGGACTCGTCATCATTTCCATGTGCCGCTCCACCGCAGGAGGGCAAAGTGTTTACACACCGGGTCGACTGTATCGTGATGAATCAACACTTCAATTATTCACTCTGCTGACGTCATGTCTGTGAAACATGACGGAGCTGATATGAAAACTCTCATTTCTTTATCTCCATGTAGCAACATCAGTGTGTGACATGTTCCTGTGTGTGTAACTGGATTTAAGCTTCTGCGCTGGTTGACGTAATTTGTATTTACACACATTTAATCAATTTAATGTGTCTTTGAGAATCAGTAAAACTGGGAAACTTTGCCTTTTCTATCTACAGAAAAGTAAACCACCGCTGAATTAATCCTGTTTACGATCTCTTCTACGCTGGGAGAGTTAAAGGTTGAAGAGGAAACGGATTCACTAGATCACATAACAGGTTGTAACACTCTTCACCTGGTTTCGTCCTCGTCTTCAAATCAGAAACACACAACTGCCCTGAAACTGCTCAGCAACCACACACAGAAACTTTGAGTTAGAGAAAAGTTTCCTTGGAGCTGTTTTGTTTTCATTTAGCTGAAAAGCAGATTCCTCCTGCTGCTGGAAACACGTTTGATAAGAGCAAAGAGACGCAGAGAATCAAAACATTCCAGTTTCCGAGCTGCTAAACTGAAACGATGAGGGGAACTGCTGTGTGATGATTTACCATCATAGTCATTCCATCCATTAGTCATATGGAAATAATCTTTATACTTCAGCTTCTAAGTGGTTAAAATCAATATTCTATATTAATAATGGATCAAATGAAGCTAGTGGAGTATTTAGCATCTGAGGCTCCTTCAAGAGGAGGTGGAGACCAAAAACTGAGCAACAAGAGAAGGAATATTGTAAATTAATGATAATTTTAATGTATATTTCCTATAAGTGTTCATAACATAGACTGTATATAAAGATGATGACATGATAGGGCCCCAAGAGTGAAGCCAAATCATCTTGATCACCCCCTGGTGGCTGGCTGCAGTACAGGCCATAAACTCCACATCCTGCTAATTGTTTGAATTTAAAGTAACGGTTAAATAAATGTTCACAACGTTGGTTTCAGTCATGTTTGAAAGTTCTTATCACACTGATGTTTGTTCCAAGTGTACACTTTTTGGGATAAACTTGGTTTTAATTATTTAAATGTCATGATTGAACAACTGAGACGCCCGAACGAAGACTCGTCATTTCATCAAAACACAAGATGGTGGAACCTGTATCCGGAATATTTTTGGCTTCATTTTTGTACAATGGAAAGAAGAGGAGACGCGTCGTCCATCTTGATTTACTGTCGATGGTTCACCGGCACTTTGATCAACGTAACGATGAAAACATGTCAACGTGTTTCCGTTTCAAACAAGTGGCCACAAACACATCACTGCAGCTTTAAAGTTACCCTCAGTTATTCTCTTACCTTTCAGTATAAAACCTACATGAGTGTGAAGGTGTTGGTTTGACTTTAGTTTGGTCAGAAATCTAAAGCAGAAGCAGGAAGTTCTGGAGAACGTCCCGGAGCATGTGTTGGGTAATTACTGCCCTGAAATGACGTCCTCCTCACATATGTCAAACATGTTTCTGGAACAGAGCTGGTTTTATTGTTCAGACTCTCTCTGACGGTTACTGGGAACTACATCCACATCCAGCACACACCCCCAGATGGAGGGAGGACGGACGGGAGGACGGAGGGAGGACGGAGGGAGGGAGGGAGAGATGAGGAGGAGAATAATAGTGTCTTTGTTTCTGCTCGGTTTCTTATTTTCTTTGGTTCCTCTGGGCTGTTCATGAGTTAATATCCTGGCACTGGAGATGGAGCTGGTGGTGGCGTCCTCGCTCTGGTGGTCTATGACACACAAACACAAACACACACACACACACACACACACACACACACACACACTCATTGCCCCTTACCTTCACCTCAATGATCACATCTCTAACCTAAACCAGATCTAACCTGAACCCTATAACAAATACAATCCAGATCACCAGGACTCATTGTTGTATTGTTCTTTGTTCTACAGTTGTAATATCTCTGTGATCTTGATCAAGTTTAAGATTAAAAAGCAAATTGTCCTTTGTCATTTTTTAGCATCCACGGAAACTCACAGACCAGTAAACGTGTTATAGATAGAGGGTGGGGCTCTACAGGTGATGGTCCATCTACAGTACGTTATATAGGAAAACTCTAGGAAGTGAAAATCCTCCAACTTGGACAGTTTGAGCCAAAATAAACCAACATCAACATTAAAAATGTGAAACAGCAAACAAGCTACAATATTTATTAAATTTTATGTAAAGTTAAAAACTTTAATATGCACATTTTTCTGTATTTTATCTTGAACGTCTATGAAGTATTTGTTGTTGCAGACGCCACACGAGGATTAGATAAATGAACAGACTGTAACCCCCCCCCCCCCCCCGGCCCATGAAGACGCCTCCTTCCTACATTATGTACACCTCATCACTTACTGCCTCTATTTAAACTTCCTCTACTATAAACACTTATGAAATGACTGGCGCCTCCTGGTGGTCACAGATTTCATCTAAACTCCAGAGTCTGGTTGTTCTGATAATAAGTTCATTTATTTTAAGGTTTGTTTCTAAAAGAGTTGCAGCTCAGTTTTAGAATTAAATCAATAATCCCACTGATATCAAAGAAAAACACAGATTCAAGATCAATAACCAATAATTCATCGTCCTCCTGATGTAATAATGAACAATTCAAACATGTTCACATATTTCATCTCTTTCACACAGCTGCCAGTTTAAGTGTTTTAGTTTCACAAGCTTCACTGATGCGTTTCGTTCACTAGGTGGCAGCAGAGGACAGGAAACTGGGTCAGTCAGCCTGAACAACATGTCATCACACAGCAGAACTCTACATATCATTAACTATACAGACTCAGGGGCCTAAACACAAACCATGAAAAACAGCCAGATGGTTGAATAACACTTTATAAGTCGCTGTATGAACAGGAACCAATAGAACCTGGTTTCTGCTCAACGTATTCTCATGAAACGGTTCGTTTGATATCTTCTGCTGAGAGGAGAACTGTTGGTGAATTATCTAAGAACAGGAACATCGATGTTTCCTTTATTTCGAAATCAGATTTTTTATGTAATAAAGGCCTTTCCGTAAGATTATACTTTCAAATTAAACTAAATAAAGACGTTGTGGCATTATCTCCGTCCACCGTAACTCTCACACCACACTGACAGCAGCAGCATTCAGCGGCAGGAGGTCGAAGGTGGGAACATTGTGACTTTGTGACATTGTTGTTTCACCCGGTTCACAGATCCTTTGTGATGCAGATGGTCTGAATGTGTCAGCGCAGCAGCAGCAGCAGGCATCTGAGGTCAGTGCACATCGTGTGGAGGTTTCCAGACCCGGGAGCTGAGCTGCAGTTTACACAAAACATTTACATGACAAAACAGAGGTCGATGCTCCGCAGTCAACAGATGCAGAACAGAACTGGAGTTTTAAAACAGCTTTAAATGTCTTTACGCCTTCAAATGTTTCCACCTGGAACCAAAAAGAAACCAAAAGTTCAGTGTTTCTTTCTGTAATTAGTTTATAATCACCTGAAACTAAGAATTCTTGTGTTTTACCTTAGAAAAAGCTGTTTGTATCTACCCAGGCAGCAGGGCCTCTTCTGTGGAGTCCCCCATGTTGCACCGCCATGTTTCTACAGTGGCTCACGATGGACAAGCCAAACACAAGAGGTGGTTAAATTGCCTGCAGTTTGCTACGTGACCACTAGATGCCACTAGATCCTGCACACTGGTCCTTTAAAGCTTAAGAAACTCATCACTTCCACCTGCAGCAGGAAGCCAAAGCCTTGTTCTGAGTGTAACACGTTAGCTTTTACCATCTTGTTGTCAGAGTTGGTAAATCTGCACAGACTCGTGCAAAGTGAAGGAATTTAGGAGCTTTTCAAACACACACAATGACTAAAACTTGGATTCCAAAGCTGCTAGAGATGTTAATTCTTGAAGTATGATGTCAAGCAGCTCGTGGGAGAACATTGGGGGGGGGGGGGGGGGGGGCTCCTCGTTTTCAATTCCTCAAAGTCAGAAAAGCATCTTCAGCAGGAAGGTGTTGGTCAGACGGACGACGTGCGAAGAGAAGGAAGAGAAAGTGTGATCTCAGCTGCTTGTGCAGAATAATGCTGAGTTCATGGGAAAGAACAAGAAAACAAGACTTCAGAGGACTTTCACATTCATTCATTTACTTTCAAACGTAACATTAACCATCAACTAACCTTCATCCAAGTGTGCAACAATACATTTTAACTGATTTAGTTAATTTATAACAATCTATCAGGTATTTGTCAAGATTTTTGTATGTACTGTATATTTGGATTTTTAAAATGTTTTCTGAGGTAATTTTCCTTCAATTAAATATCATTAAACATCATTAATCAGTTTGACACAAATATAAGTCATCACATCATTTACTTTGCAGAAAATTTAACTCTAAATCAACAATTACTGTTTTCTGAACATAGTTTTGAATCCTGAATTGTTTCCAAAAATCCACTCTGCACGAATCGATTTCCCATCATTCCCCCGAGCTGCGTGTCAGGCGAGTCTGCAGCAGCTAATCAGGACATCGATTGTGTTAATGAGGTGGAGATTTACACTGGTTTGTTTTTGTCTCTCGCAGATTCAAGCTGAGCTGTGACTTCATGAGCCCGACGCTGGCAGACGACTCTCCCCCGGTCAGGAGGGAGGAGGGGGGAGGGAGGGAGGAGGAAAACTTAAAACCACCAAGAAGGAGGCAGCAGAGATTTATGATCTCACCTCGACAACAGAACAAACATTGACTTGTTCCACTTCACAGCTGTAATTTCCTCCTGTTATATGTTAGTCTGCACCTAAAACTACAGATGTGGGAACTTTGTGACTGTTACATACATGAGAAAACTGCAGATTTACACGTGTGCTCACATTCACAAAGCTGAAATCATAAATCTGAGGAAGAATGAACAGACTAAGATGAGAGATTCACAGTTAAACACACAGATTTGTTAATAAAGCTGCTTCACTAACGTCCCCACAGAGATGTTGTTTTTAAAGTGACACGATGCAACTTCTTTGACCTTTAAGCTTAAGAAGAGTTTGATGGTTGAGTGAGTGTGAACAAGGAGAAAGTTTCCTCCTTCTTTCCCTGAGCGTCTGTTCTCTGTAACTCTCTGTGGGTTCGATCTCCTGTGAGAAGAACTGACAGAGTCACAGCTTCGACTGTCACAATCAGCTGCAGCGAGTTGAAGAGTAAACTAGAAGAACACATTCCTGGATCCGCCACTTCATCCAGAACCGCTCAAAAAATGTAATGGGTTCCTCCTCGGGTCAAATCCCACCCCTCCACAGAATGTCATAGAATCATTTCTGTAGTTTTTTTTTATCCTTTTAACAAACGCAGATGAAAACATAACCTTAGAAAGTCTAGAAGCCATTAAAAACCAGAGTTTATCTCCAATATTCAGCAGGAGACTTTTAAAAGATGAAGAATGTTTGGTTGTGTCTCAGTTCAACTCCACTCCAACACGTTGACAGACCACAGAGTGAATCCCCACGAGTGGCTGCAGGGGGCGCTGTCGCTCAGTCAAGTCACGCTGTGTTGCTTTAAAATGTTAATTTGAAGCAAAGTGAATATGATTACAGGATCATTTTAGCTTCTGGATCATCGACTCCATCATATCTGGGCGGGGTCCGACCGAGAGGCTGTGAATCACTGCACCAGACGACACATCAGACACATTCACACAGACAGTTATACTCCACATGTAAAATTACTCTTTAAATAATAACACACCCACTGACTTTTGACATAAGCAGATTTATTGTTCTTGCTCTGTGCGGTTTTACATAAACACGTATGTGCTGGTGCGGGTCATCCATGTGAACATGTTCAGGAGGAATGCTGCACTGGTGATTTATGAGTCAAACGTCCACCACCTCATTTCATTTGGCACAGTATGTACAAAAGTACGCAAAGGAAATCATATTTACATACTCTCCGATCGCTGAAAACACACCAACGCCCGGTCCCGGCCACTTTCACTGTACGACCGCGAAAAGAAAGTAAAGGGCCCCAGAGCTCAGCCCACCTAACGTGTCCCGCTGTCAGATTCCTCCCCTCAGAGGATTCCAGATGTTTCCACCCACTCCCACAGCTGGACGACAGTTTCACAGGGGAACATATGACATACTGCATTACCAATATCTATGAATCTTTATTCGTGACATTCACACAGTAGAGCCACAGTCTGACCCGCCGGCCACTGAGCAGCTGGGGTTAAGTGCCTTGCTCAAGGGCACCTCAGAGAGAGAGTCAGTCACAAACCGGCCGAGCCTCAAACCACTGCAGCAGCTTGGAGGTGATCTTATCGTGGGTGTGACATATTTACTTGATCACATGAGAATTCCTCCAGGCCGTCACCCCGGCGCTCGCTGCGCAGCGTGAACATGTGTTTCTGATCGTGATGTGAAGGGTTCGGAGGTCGGTGATATTTTATATTATTCTGTCACATGTAAATTCAACGAAAAGACCAAAACCAGCGATGAACTGATTTACTGAAGATTAATGAGTGAGTGTGTGGATCTGATAAATCTTCTGTCTCCTCTGTGCTTCAGGGATCCATCAGGGAGCCACACCTCTGCACTACTTGTTCTTTTCACCCAATTAGCTCTGGTTCCTTTCAGAATTATTGAAATCTGGAAATTCATGTCCACCAGTTTTAAAAGAAACCATAAATAACAGTGTGTCATCAGCGTACGGCTTCACACAGCCTGTAGAATCTGATTGGCTGATGAACCTGATCGATAAATACTTTTAATAACGATTCAATATTCACTGTTGCTCATTTCCAGCTCGCACTTCGTTTTATTACAGATTCCTCTGACGATTATTCTCCAAGTTCATTTGTCTGAAGAGTAAAATTTCTCTATTCAACACAACAAAACCAAAATATATTATATTTACTGCAGGAAAAGGAGCCTGAGGCTGGAGTTAGAAAATATTTAGTGGTTATGAGGGGGGAAAAAAGGTTAAATTTACCATCAGAATTATCGCAGATCAATTATCTATTGATTGACTATAAAATTAATTATTGTTAAAGCCTTTTCTTTGTAAATTCTCATGTTTTCAGATATTAATGTCTGAGGTCTGCATCTGAGACTAACTCTCAAAGTACCGACGCTCGACCACGTTGCTGGTTTTGGTCTTTTCATGGGATTCGGTGAGATAAAGACGAACAGAGATTAACATCCGTCGAATCCTTTAGGAGCTGAGGAGCTGCGTGGGGGGGGGGGGGGGGGTTCAGATGGAGAGAGTGGAGTGCAAGTGGAGCAAAAAAACACAACACACAAACACAACATTAAAGAAAAATCTAAATCTTTCGCTGTGCAAATTGAAGGTAAGACCTCTAATGCTTAGTAAATGTTAGTAGTACCACGACGTCGTCACAGCCACCGTCAGGAATATGTGCTTTTTCTACTGATCCCGTGAATTTGAAGACAAGTGAAATTCATGTTGTTCAGAGTCCTGTGCATAGTTTAGACTAAAAAAAAAAAAAAAAGGGGCTTTTTAAAGTGTTTATAAAAATATACAAATATAAGTCGATGCTCTGTACAAAGAGTGTAACGGTGGTTTTAAGTTGTTGGAGTGTTGGACTTCATGATTGACAGTTTGTTGATCTCGTGTGACGTCAGATAAACTCGTTGCTAACTTCCTCTCTCTAAACAGGACTAAGGAGTTTGTGCACCGTTGCTGCGCCGCCGGCTGCCGACGCCACCGCCGACGCACACGGAGGAAGAAGAGGAAGTCAAATATTTTCTCTGTGGTCGGCTCCAATCGTCTCTGTAGAGATAAAAAGGCCACATATTCCCGCCTCTACCTCGGACACAGTCTAGTTCATTTCACGTCAGCGATCAGCACCGCGCGGAGGGATGAGTTCAGTCCAGCTCGGCCCCGTCCTCCAGGGATCTGTTCGTTGGACCGGTCCTGCCGCGCCCCAGTGCTGAGGGATCAGTGGACCCCTCCGTTGTAGGACTTCCCGTACATGTTGAAATCTGTTTCTACAAAATGTGTAGAGACGTGCTGCTTGTACAGAGGGTTGGAGGCCTGGGAGGGGGAAGAGACACAGCCTCGTTTACTGTTGTTGAAAACACGTGCAGTTAACGGTCAAAACAAAATGCTACAGGTGCGAGTCATCCTCACCATCTCGTATCGGGCTCGGGAGCGTGCGTTCTGGAAGTTTGCAAACTCTCGCCGGTCGTGAATAGTGATGACCAGCTTCCAGACGGCGAGCAGCACGACCCCCACCAGCAGGATGCTGCCGACGACGGCCAGCAGCACCGTCATGGCCTCCGGGCCTCCACCACACTCTGACACCGGAGAAGGACGAGTCACTCAAACAGTTTGGTATTTTCATGAACCTGACATTTGCCTCGTGGCGCTGAAGAGAGGATCCTCAGAACGACGCTTGTTTGATTTGATTTTTAATAGAAAATGCAGAAATGGGTGGAATAGTCCTTTAAATATAAACAAAATATTTTCCAACCGTTAAAACTTAATAAAATCTGCATGAAAAACAAATGAACAATCAGGAAAGTTCTCTGCAAAGACTGAATAAACAACGTGATCAAATCTAAAACTAGATTCTTAGCAGACGTTAAATTCTGACCACAAAAATAACTGTGGTTGAAGAAAACCTAATTTGTTGTCGTTTAGAATTCTGACCTGGCTCTTTAAGGGCGGTGAGGACGGATCGTCCGCTGGCGTGCTCCGAGTACGTGAACTTCATGACACAATCGTTGTCTGTCTTGTAGAGACAAAGCACAGCGCCGGGGTCGTCCGAGTCTGGAGAGAGACAGAGAAACACACTGAGCTTCAGACACCGAGACAAAGAAAAGAAGGACAAGGAGAGAAGGGAAATATAATCTTATAAAAACAAAACAAGAGCGGCCTCGAAAACAACGGGTTTGATTTGATTCTCTTCTCTTTGTTATCCACCTTCTAATTTCTCATGGTGTCCATCTTCATACGCAGGCTATGGTTTTATCTTTATTATCTTATTTTCTCAGCTTGAGAAAGAGACAGAGAAAGAGGAGATTAAAAAGAAAACAGAAAAATGTCTTCGTCACATAGTTTGAATTTCTTCGCTGTGAAATCACCAAAAAAATAAAAAAACTCTCCCCGATTGAGACGCTGCTGCTCCGTGTGCCCTCGTTTTCAGTCAATCTTCATAAACCCAAATATCTGAAGAACTCACAAGGGAGGGTGAGGTCAGAGCCCCCCCCCCCCCCCGATCCCGTCAGCCCCTCCTCCTCTATTTCATGCACAAAGTATCTGGAATGTACATGTGGAGTCTATTAAGGCCAGTCAGATGGCTGAACGAGCGGGGGAATGCTATGAAACAAGTCGGATCGGAGCCAGCGCTGCGCCGGGCCAATATTTAAAGGTCTTATAATAGCCTGTGTAGCTAAACACGCAGCAGACGAGTGTCCTCGGCCTCCAGCGCGCAGAGCGAAGCAGCGTCTCGGAGCGATGAGAGGCCGTAGATCACTTTGCACTTGTTAATACATTCCTGAACATCATCTCCCGGCGGCTTCCCACCAGACTGCGAGGGACACAAAAGGGTTTCTGCAGGTTTCAACAAGTTTGATTTAAGACTTTTTAAAACCATAACGGATTCAATGTAAGATCCATGTCGAGTACGACGGATATGAAGGAAGATCAGAATTACTTCCACTTCCTCGTAGTTGAAGATAAGTTTAGGTTAAACTTCCCGTTATCTCTCAAACTACAGACAGTCTGTTATCCAGTCTTTACCAAACCGAGTGAACTGATCAATTCTGAAAATGAAGCCAAAATATCCCAGACACGAACGCTGCCATCTTGAGGTTCCACTGATAGACGCGCTGTCTTAGTCTCAGCTGTCAATCATGACGTTTCACATGGTTTTTAAAGCATCAAAGACAAACATGACCAGAAATAAACTTTGAGACAAGTTGATTTAACTTGTCTTTTTACTTTTTAGTTTGGTCCATGTCACATCTGCTAACATGGAGGAGACAGGGTTTCTGACCTACACTGCAGCCAGCCACCAGGGGGCGATTGACAAAGTTTGACAACAACACAAAGAGACATTAGAAACTCTTCATGCCATCAAAACCAAAAAATGTAATGATGGAAGTAGCGTTAAATAAATGTTAATAAACATTTAAGACCTTGTACGTTATATTTTAACGTATTTAAGACTTTTCAAGGCCTAAAATTCAAAAGGTCGAGTCTATGGACGGACTCAAACTGCAGCTCTGTGCTTTTTGAAATGACTGCAGAGGCTCGGCTCTGCTTGTTTGCTTAGTGGGTGGACTCTCCCTGTAGAAGAGCCCGGACACAGGAGGAGCTCTGTCGAATCCGAAGCCTGAATCCACTGAACCCTCTGAAGCAGACCGGAGGTTTCGGTCGAGGATCGGCCGCAGTTTCCTGCTGCGTGAGGCCGAAGGTCGAGAGAGACACACCTGATCATGCAGAGTAAACATCAGCACCACAATGACCAGTGTGTTGTCATGACTCATCGGAGGTGTGTGAGGTCTTAAACCATCAAAGGTGTGGGGCAGAGAACCTGCAGCTATTCCACAGCCTGTGGGAGGCGGCGCTCGATGACAACAGGTCCATGTTTAGCAGATACAATCCAGTTTAGCGTGTTAGCCGAGGGAGAATCAAGGGATTAGTGTTTATGAGCTTTAAACAAAATCACATCCAGACGTGGTCGTTGGGACACGAGCTTGATTCACAGCAGGGTGTTCACTCCCTGTGACAGAACTGACAGGCTGTGGTTTAAAATACAAATACATGATGCAGATGTTAAGATATTCTCCATCCTGTTATTGTGTGTAGGTATTTAAAATATTGTTGCTCTCAGAAAGTGTTTTTAAAACCATCTCTTCTGATTCACTTTCACTGAATGGTTTCTACGTTTATGTCCTTTTATGAAGTATTTTGTAACAGCTGTTTTAAAAGGTGTTATATAAATAAAGTAATTATTACTATAATAACTAATCGAGCTATTTGGCCTCAGTGTGAATGTTCGTCATCACATCTGAGTAGTTAAACACTTCAGGTGACATCACTGTGGGCGGGGCCTCACACAACGACGACAACAGCGAGAGCTCAAATTAAAAGTGACAGTCAAGGATGTTTGTGATGTGAAAAGTGAAACTGTGTCAGACGCCCCAGATGTGAAGACGCCTCTCTGCCAACCAGCTGCTCCGAGTGTGTGTGTGTGTGTGTGTGTGTGTGTGTGTGTGTGTGTGGAATAGGTGTGTACTCACTGAAGCTCTCCACAGCGATGATTTCATCCTTGCACAGGCGCTGGCAGGTCTGGTTGTCTGCAAGTCGCCCCGAGTTGAAAAGCCGGCACTCGATACACTCCCTGAAGAAGAGGAGGACGAGTTCAGAGGAGAAACATGCAGAGCCGACTCTCTTCTGAAGCTTCTTTAAACTTCAGTATTCATGAGTTTCTGGCTCCATCCTCTAAATGTGTTATTGTTTCTGTGCTGTTTGTTTTCTTTGCTGCAGGAAATGACTCCGTCAGCTCGACAGTCAGTGAACAAACAATCCACAGCCAGTGAGTTCGGCATCTGACGTCTGCACCAGTGAGCAGCGCTGCAGTCTCTCTAGGTTCCAGGGACATTTTACGGACGCATCACTTTGGTTAAAACTGTGTTTGAACTTCGGTCGAAAACCTTCAGCCACAACAGACACACACACAAAGTGACACGCCTCTCTTAAAGCAGGCGGATACAACAGTCCTGAGAGGAATCCTCGCTTCATGAAGGTTAGAATGTTCAGCTGTTATTGATTCAAGTGTCTGATCATGGTGGAGGACTCCTGGTTTCTGCTGTTGAGCTGCACTGAATTACACTGAGAGATGTTTCTATTATTGTCTCCACATCATTTATATCAATGAGGAAAATTAACACAAATGTAAAAACTATTTGACAGTGTCACAAACTCCAAAATGACATTTAGGTTGAACCGGCATCTCTACAAAACAGTTTCCAGCATTTTTGAAGGAGGAAAGTTTCACTGAGGGACAGTTGTAAAAGACGGTATAAGATTCAGTCTTTGTAATTTCCATCTTTAAAATATTTAACTTGCCTTAAAGTCAATGCAATGTGCAGTTTTGTTGGAAAAAGTACATAACAAAAGGTATAAAACTAAATTTGAATTGTCACAAGCTCAATTCAAAATGAAAGAATAGAGGATAAATTATATAAAACTAGAAACAAAAAATGTTATTTTCACTAAGAAAAGTTACTTTAGTTTAAAAAACTTAGGACAAAAAAGCTTAAAAACTGCAGCTCACAAACAAATGGGTGATGTTTAAATCTGTCTGTTTTTATCTCCTGCTAACAAATCATACGGAACTAAAACAAAAGCCGAGAGGGAAGAAGGTTCTGTTGCTTCTTGGTTTCATTGCTTCTGTCAAATACCATCGTACTGGACGCACACGTCGCTCACAGGCGCTGATAACCTGTCTCCACGTTGGAGTCTGGTCAAAGGTCAGAGGTCGTCCCATAAAAACCTCCTGTGCCTTGGAAAACCGGAGCCATGTGCATGTAAGGAGGCGCGTTGAGAGGACACAGCAGTTTCTCCGTCCTCACACAAGACCGCTCTCTCTCTCCCCGAGACGCCTGACGGACATTTGACCTCTGCCTCAAAGAGCCGCCCCGCTGACGGATGTGGGCTCAAACGACGGGGGCAACAGTTTCTCTTCGTAAGGTCACAAACAGTATGAGAGTTATCTTAAGCCTCTCGTATAACTCAGTCAGATAAATGAGTGAGTTATGTGTTTTCACTTCACCTCTGGTCCTGATGCGTTTTGACCTTTTCACTGCGTCTCGTCACACGCAGCAGATCCTGAGGTCGTTAAACGATCGGGCAGCAGATTCTTACCTCTTAGTTCCACAGGCATCGGGGCAGGTGGGGCACTTTTCACACGTGTCCCCGAAGGCGCCCGGCTCGGTGCACTGACAGCGGCCGCACACGCAGTTGCCCCGCCCGCTGCACATCTGCCCGTCGTCCGAAACGCAGATCGACGTCTCCGTGGAGCAGTTGCAGTTGTCGCCGATGTAACCAGCGTGACACTTGCACTCCCCGCAGTGACACTCTCCGTGACCTGGACCAGGAGAGAGGAGGAATATGAATATGATATTTATCATACATGCAACAAGACTCGGGTCAATACTGGAGAAACGTAGCTGTATTTAATCTGTAAACAAACTACAACTAACAAATGTTTTCATTACGAGTTGTCAGAATCTGTTCAATAAATATAATCCACATGTTTTGTCCAAATCCTCATGAACGACAAAAACAAAGCTTCCAATCATAACTTTTGAGAAGTTTATAACAAATATTTGTGTTTTTCACATTGAACGACGACTTGAAAGATCAAAATTAAACCGATTACTGTTTTTTGATAACAGTAATGAGTGACCAGGATATAAACATGGACGACATGACAGTAAAGCCAAAGTGTCTGGATCGCCCCCTGGTGGCTGGCTGCAAAATAGGTCAAACCCCCTTTCTGAGTATCCAGAGAAAACCCACATAGACAAAGAGTAAACATGTTAATTCCACACAGGCTGTGAGGTTTGAACCCAGAAACTACTTCCTGTGTGGCGACGGTGTTAACCGCTGTTCCTATGAACCAAACTTTGTTCACAGAGGCTCCGTCAGGTTGAATCTATGAAGAGTTTCTTAAACCTGAAGCTACAAAGCTGGAAACACAAATGAAAGTACACAAGTTCATCTGTCCAGATACTGTTGGTTGTGTTGTTTGTGTAAACATTTGTATTCGATGTCAGTCTCTTTGGAATCTGTGTGTGTGTGTGTGTGTGTTCCCTGAGGTGACAGCATCTGAAATCAACAACCATTTGTGACATTGATCTTAAAACCTTCTGTTTGACGTCCTGCTGCAACAGAGAAAACAACTGGAGGAGCTGGAATTCTTCCTCAGTGACCGACTCGACAACGACGACCAGCTCTGAGCAATCTGCCCCTTCTCCACCACACGTATTAACTTATTATCTGCCCTGGAACCAATCCAACAGGAAGCAGCCTTCAGGGAGGAGGCAGCGTCCTTCTAGACTTTGTTGAAACTCTGATTTGTCCCGGTCGTCTGTGCGAGCGCTCTCCTCCCTCCGCCGGCCGCTCTCAGACAAGAGGAATGGTTGATAGAGGGAGGACGGCAGCTGTAATCGAGTGAAACATTACTCTACAGGCTCATTTCACACCAGTTGTTCCAGGACCCTCCACAAAGGCCACATTCAATACGCTGCTATCACGGAGTTGACGGAGAGGAGATAGGTGCAGTTTCTCCAGGGAGGAACAAGTGGGTCAGGGGAAACGTTCAGAGGAAACGTTCAGAGGAAACATGCAGAGCAACAGCAGGAGAACACATCAGCTCAGTGAAGTGACACAGGCGGACAGCTGCGGAGCTGAGACGCTGCACAAGACGGCCGGTGATGATCCTGACGCTGCAAACTGCTCTGACAGAATTCCCCAACTGGATCTGAGCCGTTGTAAAAAAGCAGCATGTGGCTTCATTATGGTGCTGCGGGGGGGGGGGGGGGGGGGGGGGGGGGACCCCTGTGAAAACCACAGAGTTGTGGGAAAGTTCATCCATGTGCAGCAACAATCACTCAATTAATCAATTCGGCTGATGCACAGAAAATTGAACGGCGACTGTATTGAATATTAATTAATTAATTCTTTAGGTCAGTTTCAGTTTCTGAACTTTCTGGTTTCAGCGTCGTCACTGTGAGAATTTAAATTATGTGATTGCACAATAAATATCTTTGGGTTTGTGGGCTCAAGGAATCTGAAGATTGTCCTATTCCAGATTAATTCTTGATCTGTGCCTTGTTATTGCCTCCCCCCCGCTCCCCAGCTTACCTTACAAATGTTATTTGTTTGTAATGTTTGTATTGTAGTTTGTAATGTTACTATCCAGATCAGATGAAACAACGGAACAAAGACGTGAAGCTTGGTTCAGACTCTCGGGTGAGAAAACATCCAGGTTGTTGTTATGTTGAGCTGCGAGTTACGGTCAACTCTGACTCAAGGGTCCTGCTGCACATTCATGACAAATACCTCCGCTGCTTTGTTTTATTTCCAACCAAACCAGAATGTGTGTTTTTACGAGAGTCAGTCACTCCTATGAGGGAAATTATTCTAAGCTGTTTTATATAAAACAATATATTACGCCTGTTGAAATAAACAGTTACATAAAACTGTTGTTTTTCCAACAAAGTCCAAATGGAAACAGAGCGAAGACGGAGGAGGAATTAGGTCAACTAACGTCTGAACTCCCTGTTGTCTGTCCTAGGAGCGGCTGCTCCTTCTGTCCAATGTTGACAGCCGAACAATACGATTAGACTTCCACTCACACGCAGACACAGTGGGGAAGGAAAACAGAGCCTCTGATTAGACCCAGACCCTGAAAGAGGTCGGAGAAACTTCTCCAAGTGAACAGGAAACATTCACCCTCGTTATCTGCGTTGTGCAACATCCTGTCTGGACAAACACGCACGCATGGAATTCTTTTCTATTTTTGTGTAAACACATCAGTTATTAATTATTCCTTCGGTGCCTGTCGCAGAGTTGAGTATTTTTAAGGTGGAAAAACTCAAACTGATCAGATTCATCAGGTTTTTTTTGGGCTTGTGGTCACCGAGTGTGGAGCACCACTCCCAAACCTCGGTGAGCGGAGGCAGAGCGACATGTCGCTGAGTCACGGTACCGAACCCTGGAGACGTGGCCTTAAACGACAGCGCTGCAGCTCAGCCACTCGGAGGGAGAGATGATCTTTTCTGTAAGAAACAGTGCAAGTGCAGCTGCTGTGACATTAAGGTTATAATCGAGTCCCGATGAGCTGCTACCAGCTCTGACCTGCAGCAACAGTCACATTCTCCCCAACATCTGGGGGCCCAGTTGGAGCCGGCTGCAGGGTTCTGCAGATCCAGAGTTTCTCTTATGGTCTGGTGCAGGGCTTGTCTGTGGATTCCTCGCTGTTTGAGCAACCTGATGGTGGATGAAGCTTCAGCCAACCTCCACAGGGCAAACTCCTGCTTTCCAGCCTCGTTGTTCTGCCTCTTCCTCGTATTCACTTCACCAACAGCATCCTCCCAGGTGCTGTCAGGGTCACACAAAGGGCAGTTGGACCAGGGCTGGTCTCAGAGTGGTGGTGGGACTCGCCATCTCTGGGGGCGTTTTAAAAGCAGTTTGCTGTAAGTCTCCTCTTTGTCAAACGATGGTCTTTACCTGAGTACTGAGAGCTTCCTGGCTCTCCACACCACTGGCATCAAGACAGATGAGAACACCAGAAGTCAACACAACACGAGTCCACATCCGGGAAACACGTCCGTGCCTTAAAACAGATGTTTGGAGCAAGTGCACCGGGCTCCTCGTCCCACCGTTCCCTTTTTTTGTTATTAGGCTGCCGGGACATTTTGACTCACTGAGATGAAACTCTGCTCATGATTAACACAGCTGTGGCAGAGGAGGAGATGTGGAACGTGTTCAGATCCTTCAGAGTGGTGACGTTACTCCTCCAGGACACTTCTGCAGACGCTCCGTCAGCCTGAACAAGCAGCTCAGCAGGCTCAGGCTCAAAATTACCAAGAGGAAGAAGCTGCTGATGACAAATCTTTACTCTCTGATTTCTCTTTCCTGAGCGATGCTTCCTTCTGCAAACTGTCTATTCCTGCACTGCAGATGCAGGTGAGACATTCAGAGCTCCGTCAGTGGAAGAGAGAGTGACGGGGGGAAATCAAATCCCCGTGAATCAGGCTGTCAAAGTGCTCAGCCTGGTGCAGCAGGAGGCCTCCAGCTCACTTCCTCTGCTGGACGTTCACAGGGTTCATTCACTTCTTGCACTTTGGCTGCTGAGCAAGAAAAAAAACTATCTGATCATCTACAGCGAAGGTATTTAATGGATTAAGGCTCAATGTGCTGCCAGAAGTTGTGCAGCCTAACGGTTTTTCATAATTTAGCATCAAATGTCATCATACAGCACATTTGTCCTCATCCCACCTTTTTAAAATGTGAGTGAACTTGTTTCTGTGGCCGAATGAAATCAGCTGATCTCCTTGAATTGCTTTACGTTTCTAATCTGTACATTTATGCTTCTTTTATGGCTGTAAAGTACATTGACCTCTATAAATAACTGTGCCTTGCTTTAACTACCCTGTTGCAATGCCCCCCGTCAAGAGCACATCACACCAGTACTTTGAGTTTTACTGGAGTGTGATATACTGGCACCGTCCCTTCACATAAAGTGTGTCGTTTGTTTTGGAAAAGATTTTTAAGTATTTTGGAGAAAAGCTCTAATCTGAACGTTGAATTTGCCGATGAAGATCACAGGATTTGACCAAAAGCTTCTGGACACTAAACGGACCATGAAGAAAAATGTTAAGATTGTTGATTCTTGCAGGAGTTTAACGCCTGTGACTGTAGAAGGGAAACGTTTCAGAGAGACTGTGTAAAACTCAAACACTGCAGAGTGGCTGCAGCTCCCGAACCTCTCGTGGGTTTTCACCTCCAGCTGCTGAAACATGTCATGTCAGCTGAATCACAGCCCGTCTCCTCGGTCACAGCCGCTGCCTTTAAAGACACAATTACAGGCTCAGGAAGATATTTTACATTAAAACGCAAATGCAGCTTTATATCACAGTGCAGGGACGGCCTGTAAATACGTTCCCATGTTTTTTCTGCCTGCAGGAGACATACTGGGTTTCAACATCATACTTAAAAAGGCTTATGTAAATAGTTGGAGATTATATACGGAGGAAATGAGCCGTCGGGTTATTTTTAGAAGGATATTCACTGCAACGCATCATGCAAATGTGCCAGATAAAGCGAAGCTGAGGTTTAAAATCAAACTGCAGCTCGGCTGAATCTGCTCCTCCAATGAAAACACATTCTCCATAAACACAGTGTTCACTGAGCAGATCATATCCGACATGTGGGAGCAACAGACGCTTGAGCAGAACCAAATATTTCCTGTCTGCAGCGACGGAGCGAACAAAGCCGGGTTTCACACGTCGTTCAGTGACGGTTTCTGGGTTCTGCTGGGAGACAGATGTGAGTAAAGCTGGTCCCAGTTGTTTGAGAGCAGACTCAGCATCATGTCTGGTCTTGTGAGATATTTGACTCCGTGTTCTGAAGGATGAAGACGTTTACGGAGCAACAGGCAAGATTTCAATATCTGCAGCTGTGACAGAAGCAAATAAAAAGAGCTGCTTTTAAAGGAGATGTATTCAGGTTGCTAATTATTATTATTAATAAGTGTTATTAAATGTTTTCATGCTCTAATGTTCAGAACAACACTTTCCTCAGACTGTCCATCGCTGCAGTTCCTCTTTTCAGCCTCTGTCTCAAACACTTGGTTTCAGTTCCTGTCTCTCTAAGTTTTAACTTTTCCATTCACAAAATAAACCTTTAAAAACACACAAGAGGAAATAAGAACTACAAAAACATCATGTGACTCCTTTAACATCGAACCGTCTTAAATAGTAACACAAACTTTAACGTCCTCTTTAAATACGGAACAGACGATAGGAGCCTGAGATCAGTTTCATATCAAACTGAGTCTTTGAGGAGTCGACTCCTCCGAAGCTCGAGAGGTTGTGATACCGAACTCAGTGACCCTCGTTAAAAACCGCAGTGTGCGATATGATGAGGCCGCATGCAGCGAGACTCTCCCCTACGACTTCCTGCAGCGCCGCTCACATAGCTGCCGTTTGTGTGCATGAAAAGAAAACTCGCCCTCTGACCTCCCACATCTGCAGCTCAAGTCCGAAGCGTCGCCCTGATTTCTGCTCTCAGCTGAGGGCGATGCAAAGCTTCACTGGATATTTGGAATAGCTGTGGTTCACCCAGGTTCGCCTGCATCACACGGAGCATTTGTACATTAAGAGAAGAAATTACAGTAAAGAGGTAACGACTGTGTCCCTGGAGAGGATGGAAAAGGCAACAGCTTTGTTTCCTGTGGGAAATGCTGCTCTACATAATTAGAATGCCTGAATATCCTTTTCAACATGATGTTGAGGGAAAGATATGCATTGTGGGTAAATATTCCATGAAAACAGCAGGTCAATGGTTGAGCTGCTGTTTCCATCTTGACGTTATTAAGATTATGGATATAAACAGTGTCAGATGTTCAAATTTTGATTATTTTAAGGTTTCACGTGGAATCCCAGTAAACAAAGTTAACCAGTAAACAAATTAAACCTCGAGCTCCTCCAGGGACAAAGATACAACAACCCTGCGTCAACACAAATACACTTTCGTTTGTGCGGCCAGGAACGTGATTATTGTTTTGCTCCATCTTAGGAACAACGTGCTCCAGAGATTTGGTCTTTGTATCTTTGAAGATGCGACACTAAGAAGACAGCGAGGTTTTCCGACGCCCCGGCTTGTGACCTTGAACGAAACTAACCAGGACAAAACATAGAAACTCCTTCACCGACTGAAAGGAATCGACCTGCATTTTAAAAACCCACACGTAGCTGCTCACGTTGGTGTAGAAGAGGTATAACAATAAAAAAAAGCTGCCGGTTCCAGCACGTCGGTTAATACCACGGAGACTTGCGGCTTCTTTTGTCTAATGACAGAGCATCGATTTCAAAGACTCGTCTGTCGCAGCACGCAGCCCGACCCTGAGAATGTGATTGTACGACTTTAAATGAAAAACTCTTCACAGTCGAACAATATCACACAGACAAAAAAAAACAAAAAACACTCCAGTTAATTACACAGTCGGCTGCTGGGGGTTCAGATTACTGTTTGGCCACAGGCTCAGACCGGCCGGGGAGTGTTTTCCTTATGCGTTTGAATGAAAAACATACAAAGGGAATTTAAACAGTAGCTGCGCTCGTCGTGTTGTGGACTCAAACTCAGTCCAAGGCCACGACGTGCCGACACAACGGGGGGGGGGGGGGGGGGGGGGGGGGGGGGCTGGTTTGTTTGGATTTTAAATTTTAAGTACGTTTAAGTGTCCAATAAAAGCGCAGACACACTTATTTGTGACCTCAGGGGTCGGCGCAGGGGGGTGGGGGGGTGGGGGGGCTGGGCGGAGAGATTCCTGCCCATTTGTGGTCAACTCGCATTTCAGTGTCCTCAAGAACAGCAAAGACAAAAACTACTGAAGAAGTGATGGAGACAAGAAGTGACGACGAGAAGATGAGCCACAGAAAAAAAAACAAGCTGAGAAACCAACGACAGAAGAGTCAGAGAAGAACTGCTGAGCTGGCAAAAGGTTTATTCAGCGTTGGTCACATTTTCTGTTGTTCGTGACTAATCGCTCCTAAAACTCCTTCAGGCCTGAACGTGAGAAGTTGTCCAGTGAAGTCGTTCTAAAGCTGTGACACTGAGCTGAGACACAATCTTACACAAACGGTGCACTTCACTATTTACACAGCTTTTCAAACTAAGTGCATGTGCCACGATTCAGTGGGATTCTCCTGGGTTCCGCACACACCGGGCTGTACAAACATTATCACAACCCCATCTCAGTGTATATATCTGCGAGTGTGTGAGAGTCTCGGGGGTGAAACAGTTCAAATATGTGGGCTGTTAAAATGCACAGGCTGAGACAAGCTGTCCCTGCGACACTGAGGCAAAGTTCATCATCAGAAATAAACACGGCCGATATGTACGCTGGCCTTGAAGGCAAATGAAGAAACGCAACTTCTAACACAAAAGAATGGCAGCTGCTATCGACGAGGCTCTTTGCTGATTGGATGTACAGACTGCCCATGTCACATTTTCTTATTTGCAGCCGAGGTTGATCAGTTGTCGTCGTGTTTTGTGATTTTTCAGCCACAGGGTCACTGTGCACATCACCTCTTTAATGGCAGAAAGACGTCTCCTCTGCTCAGGGTTGGTGTTTTGTGCGTCAGTAAGAGAAGAACAACGCCTCCTTTAAAAACACCCAGTGTGCACAGAGCCCCGACACAAAGCTCAGGAACACTGAAGGAGCACGTAGGGAGGATCAGATCGGGTGTTGTTACAGCCGCTCGCACATGTGTGATGTGTTTTTATGGGAATAACATCAGGAGCTTGACAGACAACAGTGATTATCAGGCGTGAAAACAGTGTTTACTCCTGGATTCTGGTCAGACGCACGGTGCCTCGGCGGCATTAGTCACCGTGAGCAGAAAACAAAAGCCCATAAAAACCATCAGAGACACAACGATTACCTGTGTCCCCGAGTTGCACAACACAAACAGCTGTTTGTGCAACACCGACATTTGCTGAGTGAGCAGTTTTTCTTCTGTTGACACTACACACAGAGAGAGAAAAGATCATTATCTCAGTTTGTTTTCCTCTAAATGTGATGATTTCTGATGATGGAGGCTCTTTAGTGTCGTGGGGGGCGGCACCGCAGAAATGTCAATCAACAGGAATAACTGTAATCCCCTAAATACCACTTTCTCTGCTGAAACCAGAGAGTGTAAATAAAGATGGACGACATGACGCTCCCCGAAAGTGAAGCCAAAACGTCTCAACTGCTCCCTGGTGGCTGGCTGCGGTACAGCCCATAAACAGGATATACCAACGTTTTATTACCATTTTAATTGATTGTATTTTTTCACATCCAGGTACGGAGCAACATTTGCATCCATTCGGTGGTTAGCATGGTTAAATAAAAAGATGGACGCTAAAATATCTTGGACACCTGTACCCGCCATTTCTTTATGTTTTGGCTTCAGTTTTGGGATGTTCACATGTCGTCCATCTTTATTCACAGTCTATGATGCTGACCCAAAGTATTCATCATCATTCATCAGTGTTGTGGTTGCAGATTAACCACAGATGCATGAATCTGCCTCTTACATAATCATCACAGAGAAGCTTCCACAGAAGCTCGATTCAGGAACTCTCCTCTGTTTGTTTTCCCATCAGCTGCCCGGTTGTCGCTCTGCCGACGGCACATCACACATCACACAGCTTCCTGCAGCTGGGACTCAGGCTCCTCTTGTTTTTAATCCAACTCAAACAATTAAAGTCAGCTGTGGATAAACACCGGGGCTGAAACGGCAACTTCCAGGGGATCGTCTCTTCAAGCCCAGAGGCTGAGCTGGATGTAAACACACTGGACTTCACTGTGAGGCCTGAAAACAGCGGCTGAGCCCACAAAATGAAACCCAAACACTTTGCACTGGCGTTGCCAACTTTAGGTGCAGCTGAAAGAACTTCACGACTCCAGTGAAACTCATTGACGGTTCTGAGGAGGTTCATCAGCGACAGGAACGCGGTGTGGGCCTTGTGTCTGCAGCACATCACCGTGGAAACCTCAGGTCTGTGTCTGCAGGCGTCAAGTTCAGTCAAGTTCGGACGAGCAGAGAGAGGAAGAGGAGGAGGAGGAAGAGGAGTCGTCCACTGTTTGTTTCACCTCGGGGGTTCTGAGCGTCAGGTGTCCAGGTGCAGACTCGGTGGTTTTGTTAAATCACAAATTTTTGCATCAAGTAGAACTCAACACTCCTTCCACCAATATGTGATCATACACCAGTGCTTTTATTCTGCTGACGCTCAGGATCTCAAATCTCCATCTTACTCAAAAATGCGTAAACGTAGCAAGCGATTTAAAAGGCAGTCGTGTGGATGTAGCCACAGAGCGAGTCTGTGCTCCAACATGTTTTTAGCTGTTGTTAGAATAACTTCTTGACCTTCTCTGTTTCCCCCGGTGTCGTCTCCTCCTCCCGTCAGACTGGAGGGTTTTAAAGTGTCTCGTCTTTAACTGACGTCTCCTCCGACAGAACAAACGGACCCTTTAGACTAGAAGACACTGAGGACAACTGCCTCCTTCAGCAAAACACAGTTCCAGTAATTCTAAGCACGAACATGTATAAACACACATGTTCCAGTTTACGCTTCGAGGAGGCACACACGTGCACTCGACGTGCACATTCACACACACGGCTCGGGGACAGACGTTTTATTTATGTGGTAAAAAAAGCGGTTTTGTGCAAGTCTGGAAAATAGAGCGGCGCTATTTCTGGCAGTCGGAGTCCGTCGGGTGCTTAGATCATTATTTAGAATCAGCTGAGGATCTGGGGGAGCAGATGTGGGTCAGGGGGGCAGGAGGAGCAGGAGGAGCAGGAAGTCAAGACTTTTAAAAACAGGAGGGGAGAAGACGTCGATACTTCATCAGTTTGACATTTATTCACTGAAACGTCTTTAGTGATGATCCTTTAAATCTGTTCTGCAAAGATGAGGAAGAATATTGTACTGTTGATCTACGATGATAAAATAATATTAGTTTAAGGCAAGAAACTAGAAACTATACATGAAGATATCGTCATCAAACTGCTGATTATTTTACATTCAGACAATATTTTTTCTTTCTGAAATGTTTCAACATGCAAATGAGTAATTATCTAATTAAATATTCAGTACTTCAGTACGGCCCCTAACATCTGCCTGCAGATTTTATCAGTTGGCCTCTAAAACACAGCGAGTGATTTATCGTAGCACGAGTTTCAACTTAAGAGAAACATATGAGACAGTAATAAACTGCAGAGTGAATCCGTGCACTGATACCATATATAACCCAGACTGTGTTCACCTTGAGGATACGAGATCTGAGAGACTCAGGGCTCCACACACTGATACAGAGATAAACAGACAGATGAGGAGCTTCAGAGCGAGACTCGTAGAGAAAGAGCAGGTCGACCAGCTCGGGTCACCTGACCTCAGATACAGAACATCCTCCTCCCAGCTCAAACTCAGACGACTGACCAACAACAGCAGGGTTTAAAAACCCTGCAGAAGCCCTGTTATTCATGTGCATGTTATTATTATTTAGTTTCTTGTATCTTGACCAAGACAACGACAGAAAGACAAAAGATATCTGAACACCTGAACCTGATCCCTGTCACTCTCTCTAACGAGGGTTTCAGATTTACAGTCGGCAGCTTGGGCTCCATGAGAAAACTACTTTCAGACATTCATTGAGACAGAGTGATTTAACAAAAAAAAAAAACCACCACGAGGATGCCGTGCCAGCTGATTTCCCTTTTTAATAAAACGTGCTGCGCCTTCGGGCGGTTTATCAGTCTGAACGCGCCACATTTTCCCAGACAAGACGACAAACGAGCTGCTCTCAGCGCAGCGTGACCAATCCAGGAGGAGCACCAGGCCGTTTACAAGATACTGCTGCAGACCCAGCGGCTGGAATCAGACCGTAACACTATTTTCCTGTGGGTTTTGCAGAAACGTGCGGGCACAGATTTGTTTTTACAGCCTTTACACACAATAATTAACTGACAGATTCAGAGGAGCGAGGGGAGGAAAGTGCAGAGGAGGAGGAGGAGTGTTTGGTATCATTAGGAAGTCATTACGGCTCCATGTGAGGAAGGAGGAGAGAAGAAGGTAGTGGACTGTTAAGATTTAATGATGATGCTCATGGACGATCGGCAACAAACAAACAAACCTTCCTGGGTTTGTGCATTCAGCGCGTGGAGCCGACCGAACCAAAGACTTCTGTTTCTGCTGGGTTTAGATAAATACAGGCGGGCATTGTGTTGTGGGATCGCGCCAAAGCTGGCCCCCCCCTGTCACAAAGCGCTCTCTGTGGGTTCACAGAACTGTTGTTGGCTTGGGGATGAGCCAGTGACCCCCCCCCCACCCCCACCCCACCCACCCACTTCAGCCAGGAGGTCTCGCATCAGAATGCAGAGTCTTGGACTCGATGTTCTGGGACAAACACAAGAGCTTCAGCCTCAGAGCAGATAGACGCAGCCAAACGGGTCCAACCTTTTCAGACCAAAGCTCAGCGCACTTTGAGCATCAGAGTAAAGCGGAGACGGATCAGTGAGAGGACGAGGAATTCAAACTGGCATCTCTGATTCACAGAGCGCGTTTATGTCCGGGTGGCACAATGTGGAGAGAAGTTAAAACCACGGTGCTTCAGCTCACAGCGTTAGAAACCGACGGATTTATATCGGCCTCCAAAACTCCATCTTTATCGGGCTCTATATGAAAATCTTTTTAATCTGCAACACGTCTTTTATCTTTCTCATCCTGGATATTTATTTCCAGTAAATAAGTCTCTCCTGAGTCTTCGTACCAGAAACATGCCCCCGGAGGCGGATGCAAAACAAAACCTGAGCCGAACATCCGAACAACGACTTCTGCAGCTGCACCTCTCAGCGTCTCTTGGGCTCGAGGCCAGGAGCCTGTGACGGGCTCAGCTCGCTCACCAGATCAAAGCCTGGGCTGGTTGTCATGGAGTCAGCAGATCCACACCCAGCGCAGGTATGAGACATGACTCGACATCAGGTATTCGTTTTAATTATCACCCACAACCAGCGGCAGATCTACAGGGTTTACAGTGCGTACGACTTGTTTTCTCATCAGGTTCAATGCTGCCTGGGGAGGATGTGTGTGTGTGTGTGTGTGTGTGTGTGTGTGTGGGGGGGGGGGGCTGCGGTCTCTTGACAGCTGTAGTTCAAACCACCACCGGGCTACAAGCACAGGATTCTCATCACATCACCGTGACAGCAGAATTCAGACACACAGCTCGGACCCGCTCGGCCTCAGAGGGAACGTGAAGGATCTGAGGATGATGTTCCTACCAGAGCAGAGGACGCCTTTGTGCCGGGCGCAGGAGAAGTCGTCACACTCGCAGAAGGCTCCGTAAATCTTGCCGAACTCCGACTCGTAGCACAGACACTGGTTGCAGCTGCACTCTCCGCGCCCGCTGCAGATCTGCTTTCCCTCAGCTTCCCGGCAGGCGCTGAGGTACATGCTGCTGGCTTCGCCCTCCTGGCACTCGCAGCGGGCGCCCAGGTAGCCCGGCTCGCAGCGACACGTCCCACAGTTATAAGTACCTGCAGGGGCAAAAGACGTGTTCAGCTTGGGCCTGTTCACCTTTTAATTTAGATCCCTGTAACAGAGTTTGGGCTTTTTAACTTTGCAGAACTTTTACTTTCACAAAAAAAGCCTTTATAACAAACTAGAGGTAAAAAACATCACGTCTCCTCCTAAGGCGTCACTAGATGTAAAATATGCACAAAAATAAGTTGAGGTATTCCTCCTAAAAATAGGATAATAACTGATGTAACTAAAGTGTATTTTCTGTATTTTAAACATCCACATATCTCAAGTTATAAAAATAGTAGTGAGTAAAGTAAAGAGTATAATTTCCGCTATATTACCGTCTTTAACTCGACAACAACAACCACAAGTGAGAGCGTCTCCATAATCAGGCCTGAAGAAGCAGTGAATTAAGAGCGTAGAAGTAGGAGTTTTCCCTCAGTTATCAAAGGTCTGACCTCCCTGATTGAAGTGTCCAACGTCCACCAACGTTTAAACTCACAGGAAGAAGAGCCGGAGCTTTTCTCCGTCTCGTTCACTAAACCACAAGGCTGCTGTTTTTAAAAAACGATTTTGACCAAGAGCAAAAGTCCAGGATGGTTTTCGTGAAGGAGCAAAAGAGTTTGAACTGATTTTCTTATGGATTTGTGCTTTTAAACATGTGTTTAAAACATAATTACAGATATCAAAGCTAATTAATTAAAACTAGCAAATATAATTTCCTGGGATTATTTGAAAGGGGAATAATAAAAATGGAAAATAAACATTTGCGATCGTGTTAATTTACTCTCCAAGTGTAAAAAGGGTGGATCTTATATATTCCAGCAGTCTATTGTTTAAATAGGATTTTATTTGTGTGTTTCATACTCTTTCCTTCTCAGAAATGTTTGGTTGAGCTCACCAAGACAAGTTCCATTGAAGTTTGTTGCTATGGTAACTAGGTGTTGAATCTTAAACGCTCCTCTTTCAAGTGGACGTACCCATGGAGCTGCAGATGCTGCTGTTGGTCTGTGCCGTCCGGCTGCAGCCGCAGTCACACTGATAATCCACCACCACCTCCAGACGGTCTTTGAACCCCACCGGCTTGATGGTGAAGCTCTGGTCGGCGCCGCGGCCCGGGCAGCTCCTCGCCTCCACGCTCACGTTGAACGAAACCTGCACAGAAACACAAGAGGTCGTGTTCAAACAACTGAACTGCTGGAAAAATGCTGCCGACTTCCTGTTTGTTCCTTCTGCAGAGTTCACGCCAGGTTCAGATGACAGATGAAGGTTCTAAACAGTAGCAGCATCAAACAGCCTCGGAGCCACAGTATCTTCTGACATCTTTTATTTCCATAAGTGGCCTGATCCCACCCTGCAGCTCTTCATCGGAGCAAACACACGCGTCCTGCAGATGCTCGGCAGCACAGACAGTCTGCAGGCGTGAACTACACATGACCCTGCGTCGTTCATTCACATCAACGGACTCATTTAACCCCAGAACGAGCTGATGTGGCTTCGGAGCTACACCCATTTAATCTCTTTCCTGTTCCTCTGAAGAAGTTCTTCTGGTTCTTCTTCAGCCTCTTTGTGGACCTTGAATCTAAAGCACATTAGATTGATAAGCAGTGTTTTAACCTAATGGGGGGAAGGAAACATTTTTAAATCACTGCACCATATATGAAACACGGGTTGATTCAGGAAACAGGAAAAGTCTTCGTCACATCTCGCTCGGACCCCCCCCCCCACTCCCGAGCGGGAAACTGGTTAGCACAATCAAATTTACTGTAAATGTGAGTCGCGAGGAGGCCACTCCGCCCAATCATGTGGCTGGTTAGTTAACCGAGGAGGGGGGGGGGGGGGGGGGGGGGGTAGTGCAAGTGAGGGAGAGTAGATTGAACTCATTGGGGAAATACCTCGACACACAGATGAGTGAGTCATGTGTGGAACAGACACTGGTATGTACTATGGTATGGTGCACATGCAGACAGGAGACCAACACATTGGAAACTGTGTTTTCACGATGACGACATGAAAGACAAAAGGAAATCTGTGTCTCCGCTGAGAATTCACTTTGGATGATGGAATTCTTATGACTGCCTGAAATTCAATTTACTGGGACAAAACACATTGAGGTCAAACAAAACAACATCTGATTCAACTGCCTCTGTTGAGTCCGTGCGGATTTGGACTCATTCATATGCATGAGTCTATTCAGTGCAGTCGCACAGTTCTGCAAGTGTTACAGAGAAAAGGTGCCAGGCTTAACTACCCACACTTCAGCTTCTCCCCCCCCGCCTGTTTATTCCTTTCACAGTCTGCGGTTTCACAGGCCCCCTCCTGCCTGCTTTTGTGCGATGTCATTGAGATGCAGCATCAGGCTCGACGGCGAGCTCACACGGGACGCGGTGACTGACACCGCCGGGGCCGCGGGCCGAGCTACATCCTCGGTAAAAGGCTGGGAAGGTTGGCACCCGGCGGACCGAGCCCGCTGTCCTCCCTCCACCTCCTTTCAGGGCTCAGGATGAGAAGACAAGAGCGAGGCGCATAACCCGAGAGACCCCACTTTTCATTCAGCGCTGTTATTCTGCCTCAATCAGCCTCCAACACACATTCCCACCCCCCCCAAAAACCTGTCCCAGCAGGGGGGTGGGGGGGGGGGAGCGCTCCATGTGACAGAATGTCTGAAGCTGCCCCTCGCTCACATTGTCAAAGGATTCAGTGCAGATTTTAATTAGGAGCCTGTGCAAAATTCAAAGTGATTAAAATGTCCCATCATCCTGCTCCACCTGATCTCTGGGAGAGAGAGAGAGAGAAAACCCTCCGACTGGGCTGAAAGCAGCTGATGCCAACGGACTTCAAATACTTCAAACATTTACTCCATTAAATCCCCTGAGGAAATGCTCAGGCTTAAAATAAAAAACAGTTTAAAAATGCACGGGGTGTGTTAATGTTCCCGTGCGTGTTGCGACAGGTGCTGATGAGAACGAGCAGAAAGTCCAGTTTGAGATCTATGAGCTTGAAGACAAATGTGACACCGAAGCAGAGACACAATGAGACGGGTCCTGAAAAGACACCACAGCAGTCGTCAACTTTATCCTCAGGCCTTGATGATTATAAGGAAAATGTTGTTGCATCGTGCTGCTGCTGGTGTGAACACAGCCTCAGGACGGAGGGGGAGACGTGAAGCTGTTCTCACAGCTGTATCCACCCAGAAGTGAAACCAGCTGAGAGGCAACAGAGAAAATATCCCCGGAGGAATGAAGAGTCTGTGCCAAGACAGTGGGGTGATGATAACTTGATCTTTCCTGCTTTCAGACACAGAAGATGAGCATCATGCAAGAAACTGAAATACAATCCAATACTAGTTTTTTTTTTTAAGAAGAGGATATTCACGACAAGGAAAAACAAGAAAATAGTTTCTGGTTGGGAGAAGGTAATAAAATTAATGTCCTGGAGTAGAAGTCAGAAGCTGAGTCGGTCACATGAAGGTGTTTGGTTACAGTGAAAAGCTAAATGATCCTCCCTCCCCCCCACTTCAGTTCGACTTCATCCACGCTCAAATCTTTTAGTTTTAAAACTAAAAAGATTAAAAAAATCTGTCCTCTGCAGAAACAATTAAGCCGAATATCAGTAATAATCATAGACCGTAAATAAAGATGAACAAAATGTCTCCACTTCCTGCAACTATCCAGAAATGTGAACAACCTAAAATGGCCGAAATCATCTTAAGAAACATTTATTTAATGTGTTCTTTGATTTTTTTTTCCACTGACATGGAGGAGGAATGGCTCACGACCTCATGACCTCACCTGCAGACGGCGACCAGGCTTCACTTTAGTGGAGCTGTTATGTCAATCATCTTTATTTACAGTCACGTACTGGTCATGTGGTGTAAACAGGAAGTAGATCGTCCACTTTTCAGTTGGTTTCTTCGTTACAGAAAATACTTTGAATGAGGAACAGCAATGTTTAAAAAATAAGAGCAGGGATTTCTTCACTAGGATCAACTACAAGAGGTTAAAAGTTCCTTCATCGCCGGTCGACGAGTTCTGAGCAACAAAAACAAACGAGGCCGAAGCGTTTCCAAACTTCTCAGTTTCTAGAAAACTCTGTATGAACAACAGAGATGCATTTTGAATCTAAAATGCAGTCGTGTGGATTCAGCCAGTCACTGTGACTTCTCCTCAGGTGCCAGTGAAGGTGTTTGGTTACAGTGAAAAGCAAAATAAACCTCCCTCCCCCTCCACTTCACTTTGGCCTCATCACAGCAAAACTCTGCCAAAACTCTGGCAGAACAAGCCAGGGACTTTTTATCCTGCGTCTTCAGCCAGTGGACGTCTTGCAGGAAAATCCCACAGCCGACACACACCACTGACTTCAGAAGGTCGTTCGGCAAAATAAAAGTGAAATCCTAAAGCTGCAGATACATTTTTCATGACCTGAAAAAGTAAAAGGATGTAGGTGAAGACGACCGAGCTGCTGGAACACTCAGGTCCAGCAGGATGAATAAAACATGTACTGTATGACGTGAGGGGAGCTGCAGAGGACAAAGTGTGGACGGGGGGGACTCACGGTGTCTCCTATCTTCAAGTCGGCACACTTCCTGAGGCCTGGCAGCGGCGTCCCATCCTGGCAGGTGGCGGTGAAGGAAAGGCCGATGTCCTCAGGGTGGTCCCACACCGACAGCTCCACTTTAGAGCGGATGTTCTGAGGAGACAGAACCAGGGAGGAAGATCAGGGGCACGTTAAAATAAATCCTCACAGGGTTCCTCTACGATAACGCAGACAGGATTTTTTATCAGTGCACATAAACTGGAAACTGCAGCCACGTTAATACGTTGACATTTATATTAAAACCACCTCAGTGTATCTGCTCATGCCTGTAACTCTGGAGTGTAAAAGAGGGAAACATGGGGAATGTGTTGCTCTGGTTAGGCACATTTTTATAGTTAATCTCACCACAACCGCAAGAGCTGTGCATGGACGCAGGTTGGGTGCGTGTGCATGTGAAATTCCGCGGCTGCGTGCAAAGCCAGCTGCATCTGGCTCCACGCAACAGTCGCTCATGCACGTTTGCTGTCAGGGATAAAACAGGATCGTACTTGGTGCACATGGGTGAGTGTGACCTCATTCACTCTCTCTCCCTCACACACACAATTAGACGTTTCTGACCCTGAACACGATCACAGCGAGACGCCGCTTCGTGCCACAGTCAAGACTCGGAGAGAAAGGAGTCGGCTACACAACATAATCTCGTAGTGTTTGGCAAAGCTCATCGAGCTAACAACTCCGGAGCGGTGGATATGATGTGGCAGCTGGAATGTTAATAAAGGCCGTCAAGTCAAAGCACTTCATTCAAGCTCCCCCCCCCACCACCACCACCACCACACGCCGAGTGCAGCAAGTCTGTGTCTGACACAAGTTTCTGTCGCAGAGAAAACGCCGTCACGATGCAGCTCCTCCTGAGCGAGGCGAACTCTGAACGCCCACGCAGGAAAACATTTCATGGAAAGGCTGAGTGGCTGCAGAGCTTGAGAGCGATGAGATGAATATCAGGCTTCAGTTTATGGTTCAGACAGAGAGTGAGGATTTAGAAACACTGCACATATCACTCCTCTTCTGGAAAACCCATATTAGTTGATTTTAAATTGTTTTTTTTTGTTGTTTTTTTTTTGTTGTTTTTTTTTAAATCAGACCAACCAGAGGAAAGAAACAACATATTTCTCATTAAAAACTAAAGCAGACCCGAGTTTTCTCCGAATCTGTCTCTCGTCCCACATTCAATTTAATTTAATTGAAAGTCAAACGTATTTAATTCAGCCTGATTCTGTCTCATGATTCTTTTAATGTCCGTCGTCATTTCATCTTTTATCTTCTGTGTCTTTTGCTGCGTATTTCTCTTGTTTTTCCTTTTCCATCCTCATTAAGCTTTTATGTGCAACATAAATAAATCTGACTTGGTTAAAGAGAATGTGAGTCCATCAGCCCAACGCTCGCCCTTGATGCAGACTCGTGTCTGACTGATCATTTCTAAAACTCAACACGTCTTCCCGCCATTTAAACCTCAACTTTTAATAAGCTGCATTCAAATTCAGGTGGTAAATATGTACTGACCCGACTATAAACCGACTAATCTATTGTATTATAGTGCATTTTCTCCTGTTTATCATTTTCCAACCCCTCAGATTCTTCTTTCTGAGCCACTGTGAAGATCCTCAGTTATAACAGCTGCTTTGTTTTTGGAAAATGTTCTGTAAATATGGTGAAAGATGGCGACATCTTTAAAATGTGTTTAATCACCAGCAAATAAAGTCAGGTCACAACAAATCCTCACGTTCGAGAAGCTGAAACTAAAACATGTGGAGTTTTTTCCAACTCGAAATTATTCACTCGATTTTAATAGATTCACTGACTTCTGCTTTGAGAAATATGAAAAGCATCACTACAGTGTCAGCTGTTAAAACCACTTCAACACTCCGGCCTCGCTGCAGAATGAGAAATCCAGCTTGTGTCGGCTGGAGGCTCATTAACAGACTTTAAAAGAATTTCCCTGACTTTTCCTCCTCCCCCTCTTCTTCTTCTTCTTATCTCTCCTCTCAAATCCCTCTCCGTCGTTCTCTCGGTTCTCTGACAGCACACAAACAGGAAATCCTGCCGCTCACTCACATTGTAGGCTGTGATGATCAGCTGGATGACATTCTTAGAGTCCTGATCCAGGATTTCCACTGTGGTTCCAGGGATGAGTGCAGTAAAGTTCTGTGTAAATAAGAGATAAGTGTTAGCGTCATATAATAAAAAAAGAGCAGGAGGAGTATAACGTCTTCAAATCATAAATACCTTATAAATAACGTAGAGTCGTTTTGTGACTGCGAAGATGAGAAAGATGTTGTTTTCTGCCAGTTTCTCTCCCAGAAGAGCCAGAGAGGGATAATCCTGCAGAGAGAAGATGGCAGGAGGCATCAGATGGGTTTTTCTACACACTTATACTGACACATATATATATACATATATATATATATACACACACACTACACTGCTGTATATACAGTAGTTTCCGGTCAGGAAGCTTGCAAACGGATGTTGACGTTCTTTTCCTTCCCAGATGTGTGTGTTGGGAGTAAAGGTCGAAGAATTTTCTTATTTCTAGAGAAAAGCTTCAGAATCTGAAACTTTGAGACGTGGTTATTTTCATTGGATGCAACAAAGTCTCTGTCTGAGGTTCATCTGTGTTGTTGAAGTCAAATGAGAGTTTCAGTAGCTTTCTGCAGAAGAGTCAATTCACAGCCAACTGGGTCTTTAGAGACCGAAGGAGGAATCGCTTGGCTGGTTAACCACCAATACGAGCTGGTTTCAGTGCTTATGTTTACCAGTATGAAAACTTTCATTTTACAGAAAACGCATTATTTATGTTTATGTTCTTAATTCAAGTTCTATTTGTTTGATTGTATTTGGTCTTTTCTTTGTATTTATGTCCCACATACATAATTTACTTGTTTAATCTGTCTGTTTATTAGAAAGACTATTGTTGATACAATATGCTTCATAATACAGAGGTTAATATTCAATATATAACAATATATTCAAAACAGCAAACATTTAGATAGATAGACTTGTTTAATTGAATTTTAGGAAATATGTCATATTCGAAATAACACACCAGCATTTATATAAAACATGTTGCTTTGGAGAGGAAGAGTTTAAACATAAATGAAATTTAAAGAAAATACAACTAAACATTTAGAACTTGAAGTTTCTACATCAGCAAACATAAAGACCCAATATTAGCCATAAATATTTGAATGCTAACTATTAATCACGAATCAATATTGTTACTGGGAATCTCTAAAGCATCACAAACCATAATATCAGCTCAGCTGCATCAGTGTTTTCTTTACATAACTACAGACGTAATAAGTAGTTTTTCTCTCCACAGTCGACAAAGTGCTGCTCATTGTGGGAACTGTTGGTTTCCTCTGATCTTTCAGGTCTCGACCTCACTATGTAAAGAGAGATAATGTATGTTATGATTTGGTTCTATATAAATTGAATTAAATTAAATAACCTTCCTCCTGATACAGTGATGTTTCTATACCGTCACTCGTGTCAATTCGAAACTGTATTTTTAGGAGGAAAATAAACCAAACGGAAGGAATTTAGTAAATTGCAGCACGGCAGCATCCACATGATTCTGATCTATTTTTCCAAAGCAGCTGTGCTGACACAATGAACTTATTATGACTGAAAGACTTTAGTTGTGTTCCTTTTTTTTCTGACTTTAATTTAAGAAGAAAAAATTCCACCAGCTGCTGATTGGCAGTTTAACTCATATCCAAACGGAATCACGGGTTCAGGTCAGTAGTTTGAGTTCAGTTGAGGATCAAACACATATTTTCATTTCTGCAGCACTGCAGCGAGTCCACGGTGAATTCTGTGGTTTCACCGGCAGCCTCCAGGTGAGACAGCCTGCACTGGCCCTTCCCTCCACCACCACAGGCTGTTGCTCTTAATAAGTGTGTGTTCTCAGGTCGTCTGGTTGAAGTAAGTTGCCGTTTTTACTTCAGCTGCCTTCACTCAAGCTTTTTCTTTGGAATGAGACAGATTTACTGAACATGTCGGACATTAAACGAACTGAAATCTCTAATGCAGATGTGGACACGAGCCAAGTGGAGCCAGAAACCCTTAAAAGGTTAAAAGCATGAAAAACAACCTTGTTCTCTACGAAGGAATCAGACTCATATCTACTCGTCGTTCTTTGAGTAAACTGTGGAAATTCCAACGTCCATTCACAGCTGGACTTTGTAAAGAAAACGCACCTGAGATTTATTGAACAATGCTCTGTGTTATTATTATTACAGCAACATAAAGGTTTCAGGTTTCTTAAGGGTAATAAAGCTGCAGGGTGCATGTGCTGCCTTCAAATCTGGGATAATAGGGGCACATACAGATATTGACCAAGCCGGCGTCCCCCTGATTTTAACAGTTATTTCAACCTTTCAAGGGTCTTGCATTCAACCATCCATCATCTTTACTGCTCTGTTGGTCCAGCATCTTAAAAACAGATCCGACAGAGGAAGGTCAGATCTGCTGTTCAGACACTTTCTAAAGCCTTGAACGCTGTGTTCTGTGAGAGACGAACCCAATCAGCAGCTCTTCTTACCATCTTTGTGGAGGCGCTGTACTCGTTCCTGTCGTTGAGGTGGCACCGCCCATCGTGAGGCTGGACGAGGCCTCCGAGCCTCCCGTCCAGAGCGAGGTGAGGCACGTCGTCTGTGGCGAACACCAGCAGGTGGTACGCCCCCTTCCTCCAACCTATTTCCTCCTGTTAAAGATGTGCAGCAGATTAGAACCCAGGGGTTTGTTGGAGTGTTAAAATGTAACGGTGTGACTCCTCCTCTGGTTTTATTATCACAATTAGAGCAAAGAGCAGGTTGGAGAAGTCATTATTAAAACCACTATGACTGGAAAGACAACACAAACACATTTACAGCAGGTTTAAGGAGCCACTGGTCCAAACAACCACACCACAACAACACTGAGTCACCAAAGCCAGTTCAGCAGGTTGGTTGGTTATCAACGGGAAACAACCGGCAACGGCCGAAGGAGCGTCTGACAGAGTGCTGACGAACGCACAACACAAAAGAAACATGACATGTCAACCAGTGAGCAGAGAAGAGGGCTTTACTCCATTATTCTGTCTGTACAGTATACAACAGAGCTGTGTTCTCACTGGAGAGAAACTGTGTGACCAGGTTTGCATCCAGACCTGACACTGACTATTTCCTGAGTTCAACTCATGGATGAGGCTAAAACAACCAAAAGACAACTGAAGTTGAAATCATGTCCAACGGCATCTTTAAGCTCGAAAACCTTTCAGCTTTCCCAGCAGCCATTTTCAGTAATAACTCACGTACTCTGACCTTTATGTTCTCACACAGCCTCAATAGTTGACTATTTTCTGCTATCTGCTAACAAAGGGTCCCATATCTGTCCTCTTCTAGAATATCCCATTTCATGCTTCAGTAATCTTCACAACATCTGATGTCTGACCACCAGCGAATGAAGCCGGATCAATCACGGCAGGGGACACACCCAGTCTCCTAACCAGAGTGTTTGAAATAGTGCACTTATTCTAGTGTTGTATTGATGCTTCTAGTGTTTCGACAATACATCACAATATAAAAGCAGCCACGCACGCGCACACGCACACACACCATAATCCCACAAAGAAAGCATGTGAGCGGTGACACGTTTCCTGGTCAAGTGTATGTCGGGTGTGGTGACACCTCAGTGATGTTTCAGCAAACATAAGCACATAAATATCAGGCAGTAAGAAACCCACAGGAACAGCTGTTCCGTCTAATTCATATTCAAGCACTTTTACTTCAACTATGACTTGAAGGTTCAGGTGAAAGGGATTTATTGGCAAGAATTAGTTCTTAGTTAACCACAAGTTCTTTCATATTTGGCGACATGCAACGTCACCACTAGATGTCACTAAATTCTACACACTGAACCTTTAAGCCTCTCGTAGATGCTACAACATTTCCTATGGGGCAACGCAGGTTCTCCACATTTCCCCGTTGTTTTGAACGAGTCAGACAATCTCCTGCTGCTGCTTCACATGTGAAAGACAAATGTCCGGACTCAATTGTTCCGAACATTTTCCAGAGTTCATGTCTGGAAACTGATGTTCGGGGCCATCTGATGTCTGACCACCAGCGAATGAAGCCGGATCAATCACGGCAGGGGACACACCCAGTCTCCTAACCAGAGTGTTTGAAATAGTGCAGCCGGAGTAAATTACAAGGCAGCAGCTTCTCGCAGGGAGTCATTCTCTTCCTGTAGAAAACAATTAAACTGGGGAGAGGAGAACAGGGATATGACTGAGCCTGCCAGTGACTCGTCCTCCTGTTTAACCAGCTGCACCAGACGGCACTTCCTGTTTGTCCCCCATGGTGCTTTTAATTAACAGGCAAATAGGCCAGACGCTTGTCACGGGGGCATCTCGGTTATTTCACAGCGGCTTTCCTCTCCATCTAAAACCAAACATGTGCTGTCGCTAAGTGCAGCCAAGTCATGGTTCGATCTCCAAAGGGCACTAAACACAAACTAATGAGGATTAAGGGAAGTTTGTCACCTTACAAACCGCGGCCTGCAGGATGGCGTCAAATCCGCCCTCTGGTGCGTCCCGGTTGCGAGACACCATCTGCTTCTGCACCTCCTCGTTAAAGCGGTCCACTTTGTCCGTCAGTGAGACGATGTGGCGGAAACCGAAGGTGGGGACACAGTTGGGGAAGAGTTTGTATCTGTGTGGGGGGGGGGGGGGAACAGAGAAGCAGAGATCCCTGAGGTGTTTCCTCCGAGAGTCACATCAGGACACAGCAGCAAAAACACTTTGAGTTTCATCTGTGTTTATCGAGGCTGGTTATGTAAATAAAGAAAACGTGGTGAAGCTGATTTGATTTGTGAAAACAAGCAGGATTGTTTTGATGAGAGTTTGATGGGATCCAGTTCAAATCTAGGTTGTTTTCTTCTTTTATGAATAGGATGAGCAGCGGCAGAAGTCAGTGGTTCGGGGTCATCTATCCCTTTAACATTTCCCTGCTGTGCTTGACTGTGTGCGACTGATAAACACACACACACACATGCTTGCACACAACCAAGGCCATAACCTAGATGGGAAGTGATGCGTGATGGCGGGCAGCGAGTTAGAGCGGTGCAGTGTCACCTCCGGGGCAATAATCGTGTGCCACAGCTTGTTACCCGCCATCTATTCTGCTCCTTTTCAGTTTGACCTCATCAACAGACGTGACCGGCCAGCGAGGAGAGGGGCCATTTTGAAAAAACTGTCTATTATCAAGCTGCAGGATGCGAACGATACGTGAAGCATGAAGGTACAAAACACAATGTGTGGTGTTAGAGGGAGATTTCCCCTTCGTCTACTGCAGCACATTCTAGTCAAGTAAATACAGATCTAGCTAACTTACAACTGAACGTAAATAACAATGATATCCAGCAGTAAAACCTGAGTCCACTACCCACCCGCTACATGGATTCTCTTGATACTTGGGCGCCGTGTAGGAAAACGGGGACATGTTTTTATCCACGAAGGAGCCGAAGCCCAGCCTGAAGTTGCTGGTGAGCTTCCCCATCTCCTGGGCCAGCTTGGTGCCCAGGTTCCGGATGGTGTCCAGGTCGTCCTTCATGGACAGAGAGAGGTCCATCAGGTAGTAGAGGTCCACCGGGTAGTCCTCCACCTGCCGCACCTGCAGGCCAAACCACGTCTGGTCTCCTGGATTTGCAGGTGGAGAGAATCTCTCAGATGCTTTACTCGTTAAAACGTGAATTATTCATAAGAAAACTTTTTTTAACTTCCCTCGTCCTCGTTCAGGGTTTTTTCTCGCACTTTAAATGTTTATGATTCTTACCCGGCCTCAGACTGAGGGAGATTTTCTGAGGCATAATCTGAACCACATCGTCCTGGCTGGACCCGGAGCCTTTCGAACTCAGGGGTCTGTTCTGCAGGATTGAGAAGCTGCTGGTGGGGAACTCGATGGACCGAGCCTCGCAGCCCCTCTTCTCCAAGTTCTGACGGAAATCGCACCGTGACGTCAGAGTTCGCCCCTTCCCAAAATCCTGAAGGACGGATACCGAATCAAAGAAAGAGTTTTAGATATAATAAACACACGTGAGCTACTGTTCCACCTCTGTGAAAACTGCTGGAACTCCCAACACACAGAGAGAGCTGAACACACACTCGTGCATACACACCTACTCTCCAGAATAAATCCAGAAAACAATGCAGAGGGTGAGTCGTACCTCTTGTGCGCACCAGGCGCAACTGGGATGAATCAGGAGACATTCTTCACAGGACGTAGCACTGCCACTCATACACATGTTGAGACCTGAGAAACAGGTGAAGATGGTGGAGAGAGGGATGAAAAATGAGGAGTGTGGGTGAGGAAGGACTTAAAAGCTGAATACAACAGAAAACCCTGTTCACAGTCATGTAATCTGATCCAGAACAGTCATAATTGTAGCGTTTCTTGGTTTGAGCTATAGTTTGTTGGCTTGTATTGGAAAGTCCATCATTACCTCCACCGAGGAGTCTCCAGTGCACTTTGTCTGTCAGCAGGATGACTCAAAACCTACTGAACCAATTATCTTTAAACTTGGAAGGATGGGACGTGGGCAAACAAAGGAGCCTTCAAACATTAGTGAGAATCCAGGAAATGTTTGTCACTTTCTTTAAAGTGCAAAACAGGCTGTTTGTACTTATTTTTCTTTTTGGACTGTTTGCCGGTTTATTTGTCAGCAGGATCACCATTTCAATTCTAAACTTAAAATAACAAGTTTTAGTTTGGTGCAGATTTGCAGGATTTTAAACTATGTTTTAAGATAAATAAAGTATTTAAGTCATCAGAGTATATTCTTATACTATAAGAATAATTGATGTAGGAATGTTCAGCCTCGGTGGACATATGAGCTCTGAGTGATATTCTAGTGTTGTATTGATGCTTCTAGTGTTTCGACAATACATCACAATATAAAAGCAGCCACACACACACAAACACACGCACACGCACACACCCACACCATAATCCCACAAAGAAAGCATGTGAGCGGTGACACGTTTCCTGGTCAAGTGTATGTCGGGTGTGGTGACACCTCAGTGATGTTTCAGCAAACATAAGCACATAAATATCAGCCAGTAAGAAACCCACAGGAACAGCTGTTCCGTCGTGCTTCTAAACAAATCATTTTGTGCATTTGATCTGTTCATATTCAAGCACTTTTACTTCAACTATGACTTGAAGGTTCAGGTGAAAGGGATTTATTGGCAAGAATTAGTTCTTAGTTAACCACAAGTTCTTTCATGTTTGGCGACATGCAACGTCACCACTAGATGTCACTAAATTCTACACACTGAACCTTTAAGCCTCTCGTAGATGCTACAACATTTCCTATGGGGCAACGCAGGTTCTCCACATTGTCCTGTTGTTCTGAACGAGTCAGACAATCTCCTGCTGCTGCTTCACATGTGAAAGACAAATGTCCGGACTCAATTGTTCCGGACATTTTTCCAGAGTTCATGTCTGGAAACTGATGTTCGGGGCCTGTTCCTTCGATGCAAATTCACAGAACCTCAGTGACACGTGTAAGCGTCGACACAGCAAACATCAACAACCGCACACGGAGGCTCCTGTCGCCTCCATGTGGGCCCGGGTCAGCTGCTGCTGTCCCGGGTCAGCTGCTGGGGTCCGAGCTGCACACCCTGGTGCACAGCTGGGTTCTGTATGAAGGTGGACACAGGCGGAGGAGGACACATTCACGGAGGACACCGTCCTTCTTACCTCGGACCGGGTGCGTAAAGGTCTGCAGGAGCGCGCAGCACAGAGCCGCGCGCCACATCCACGTCCCCGGGCTCCAGCGCATGGTGCCACTCGTCGTGTTGGTGAAACGTCTGATCTCGATCTCTGCCCGACACGAGCTTTAATTACTTTCCCATCAGACCCCTCGCTGGACTCGATGATGCGTGGAAACCACGACAGTGACGCGCGCGTGTCTCCTCCGGCAGCTCCACGGATCTGCGCTCATAACGAAGGGTGAACACCGGAGGGATCATCCGTTTGTCGGTTGTGTGTTGTCGGGGAAAATCCTCCGGCAGGCTTCCACGTCTCCACTACTTCCCCCGGAGACTGTGACAGCAGCTCCGCAGCTTCTCCTCCGACATGTCGGTCCAAACACGGAGGAGCCCTGAGCTCCAGACGAGGCCTCGACACAAACACACCAACTCCTGCAGCGACTTTCTGCTCGTTGGACCAGTTCGATTCCCAGCTGCAATCTCCGCCCATCCACAGGCACAGATTACATTAACTCCTTCGCTGCCCGGAGGACTGTGAGCTCCATGTTGGAGTCGACACCCTGCTGAGGTACGGTGGCCGAGAGAGACCAACGCAAATCAAGAAAACACGTGCAAATAGAATACATTTGCAAATTAAGAAAACACGTGCACATATAATAAACGTGCCAATTCAGAAAAATCATGCAAATAGAGAAAATTCTGTGCAAATCAAGAAAACACGTGCAAAAATAAGAAAACATGCAAATAGAAAAAAATGTATCAATAGAAAATATCTATGAATGCATTTCTGTTTGTGCTATTTTACAAAATATTTAAAAACCTTTCAGTAGGTACCCATACTCGTAAGAGTCAGTTAAGGCTGTGCAGCCTCTTCTACCTCAAGAGGGAGCTGTTTTCATCTGGGTTTACTTAAACACCATTAGTGGTTGACATGGTAAAAAGTCTCACATAGCTGGACCCGTCTTAACCGAGCTGTGTCCTAGTCAACAAAAGCCCTCAAAGGAAACATCTCAGTTGTTCCCTTTTAAAATCAAACAAAGACAGATGAAGCACAACAAAAAGACAATATTTCAATGTGCATCCTTTATATTAATGGAACGTAAAACACTAACAAAGCTGCTGCTGTACGGTGAGCAACCTTATGAGCCACTTTACAGATCTCTACAAACACATTCCTTTAAAAAAACAGATGTAGGCACTGTGTGAAAACCTCAAACTTGAACTTGTAGCTACAACGAACTCAGCACTGAAGAACAACCAAAAACAATCTGATGCTACCTGAACACAGACGCTATATTAAACTAACATTTGAGAACTACTTTCTAAGGCAAACAACTTTTTCAGCCGACATACGATTGATTTTAGATTCATCACTTGAGTTGTAAAGAAAAAACCTGAGAGGGGTTGTGATGCTTTTTTTAAACAAAGAAAAAACAAAATCTCAAGCCTCCATCCTGCTCCTGCTTCCTCGTGTCTACGGGACATTCTCTGGCCTGGTCAGAAGCTCGGAGGTCATCTCCCTGATTCTCCCGAGCGGCAGGCCACAGAGGGCCCCCCGGTGCTTGGCCGTCAGTTCCACCAGAGCATTGACAATCCTCTGCCTCCCGACAGCCGGGTGGTGCAGAGTCAGCGCTGCCATCAGGGTATCGAAGCTGCCCATGGTGCCGTAGTGTTGGGGCACAAACGTCGCCTTTGCTGTGGGCACGATGCAGACCACCGTCCTGCTCTTGGTGCTGGAGCCCAGAGGCAGCTGAGATATTCATTAGAGAGGACAGAGATTATTCATTATTATATTATACTGCGCCTTTATTTTTGATTAGGACAGAGAGCTAGCTGTGAAAGGGGGGAAGAGAGAGTGGGGGAAGACATGCAGCAAAGGGCCACAGGTCGGAATCGAACCTGGGCCGCTGCGGAGGCGTGTAGCCTAATGTACTTCAATTAACTCCAAAGCTTAGGAATATATACGAAGCCGTTTCAATGTCCAGGGTTTTTGTGTAAGATGAATATACTAATCTCTCAGATCCTTATATTTAATTTAAGGATCAAAACGAAAGATTGTTTTCAGTAATGATCAATCAGAAAATTATTTTCTTAATATATCAATTAACTTTTGTGACTAAACTCTTGCTGTTTTATATGGTGTTTTTGTTTTGGTCTTTGTTTTAATCTTGTCGCCTAATTGGCTCTAATCTAATCGATTTTCTGGATAGATTTTGTAGCCTTAAATAATCGTTAATATGAATAAGACCTACTTTAATGTATTTAAGACCTAGCACATAATATATTAACATATTTAAGACTATGTTATATCATTTTATACTTTTTAATATCCTGGGGAAACCCTGTTCACGAGGCCTACATCCCCTCCACTATGCCCAGCACCTCTCACCTTCCTCTCAGTGCTACTGGGGTCAGTCTGGGCTTCCTGTGAGGACTCCCCGATGCTGCCTGAGGCCTGGCTCAGACTCTGGCTCCCACCGACGGCTCTGTTGATGTGCTCCACATGTAAAGTACGGCCCTTCACGCTGAAGCCATTCAGCTCCCTCGCCGCAGCCTCGGCAGACTGGAGGCCAGTTACCGTCACTATGGCAACTCTGGAGAACGCAGCCAGCGAGAGGGTCAGTTCTTCCACTTTAATGAGTCCACACTGAAAGTAAATCGCTTTTCTAACTGAAACTGATGAATTAGGATTTTTGATACAGTCAAAACTGAAGAGCATGTGAAGATCACCATGAATCTGATTGGTAAATAACGTTGTGAGAGTAAAGTCACAAATAATTAAGTGTAAACAGTCGATGTTCTCGTGCAGCTCACCTCAGATCTTTCTTTAAAACAGGGAAGATGACTTCAGAGGGATGGTACTTCTCAAACCACGTCTTCACTTCACTCTGATGAAGATAAGATTTAGTTAAAGCCTGTGATGCCCCCTGGTGGCTGCAATGGTACCATACAATGCATCACAGTGGATGGAAATGAACAAAGTTTAGATTTGATAACAATCGTGGTATTTGTCCTGTAGTTGGAGATGGTACTTTTTGTGTAGTATGCAGCAGAGCAGTGTGAAGTCACCTCTGTCACGTTTGTGGGAAGGTTAGTGACGCAGAGCACTGAGCTCTCAGCCTCCTCACAGGGAGATTCTGTGGTTACAACAAACATTAAGGTTAAAAATCCTCCACACTTACAGCTGTAGAGCTTTAGCTACATTCCCCAACCACTCACCATCAGTTGGACCTTCTGAGATCGTGGTGGTGTCCTGTCCCCTGTCAGCAGCTCCTGCAGGCTGCAGGTCTTCTTCAGCATCGAACCATGACTCGCTCATGTTGAGCTCTTTGCATGCAGCTCCTGCCCAACAAAGAATTTATTGGCTTATGGCTCTTTATTTAAAAACGTGTGAGAGATGCTTTTGCTTACTGGTCTGCTTTTCTTCTGGCTTGTTGGCATCATGGTTAGCATCTCCTCCCTGAGGGACACAAGTGACAGCTCTCCTTGTTTTGCTGTTCTCCTCCTTCAGCTGTTTGTCCCGAGTCTGACGATCCTGTGAAAAAGATCAACTAAATGAAATAAAGCCAGCGTTTTGCATTACTATCTGTTTAACCCCCAACAAAGCTGTGCAAACTGACGACTAAACACCAAATAGAGACCAGTTAGGACCAATGAGACAACAACAAGCTGCTCACAGATTTTTTTATTAGTAGCACTTATCTTTAACGTCTCATTGTGCGTTCATGTGATGAAGGAATAATCGGAAAAATGAATTCCCAACTGGGAAAATTCACGTGAACGCTGTCTCAAGTTGGAACAACTTTCTTTGATCTTCATCGTTATACAAATATTGGAAAGAGGCGTCGGGGTTTAAATGCTTTAAACACATAAATACACACAGGTCGTTTTACAGAGTCCATGTTTTTTCCCACATTCCAACTTCAAAGCACAAGAAAACACTGAAGTCAGAACGACTTCACAAATTGGGACTTTCCAGGAGCATGTGAACAAAAGTCTGTTAACATACCTGGAAGCCAACGCTGCTTTGATCACCAGGACATCCATTTTCTTCAGCTAATGTTTTATACCCCTGTGGCTCCAGGGCGTTCCTTAAAGTCAGATGAGACAACATTACAGCTGCCTGACTGTTGAATTACATCAGTCACACACTCATTTATGTTCTTACATACCGAGAGGGACGATCTTCCAGCACATCACCAATAATCTTAACAGAGACATTAGATCATTGTTGTTACATCTGTGGTTAAAAAAACACCAAACCACCAACAGTTTAAATCATTCTGACATCAGTGGGCTAATGAGGCTGAGTCTCACATGTGCAGGGACGTAACCTGCTCCAGTAATACTCTTCTCTGAGTCAACACACAGAGGTTTAAGTTGCTCCAGAGGAACTCCCTCCAGGATCTGGTCCCTCATGTGGTTATAGTCACACTCCAGTTTTTGCAGGACACCTGAAATGTTTGCAGGAGGCTCCTTTGGCCTAAAGAGAACGGAGAATGATGAAAGGTTTGAACTGCAGGTTTCCTTCCTTTTTAATTGAGCTGCATTATAAACATTAACAGTTTGACGAGCATGTGAACTTGCAAATGTGAAATAGCAAACCATTATACTTTGACTAAAGCCATACAGATACGGTTCGTTTTAAAACTGAAAGCATTTTAGTCCGTTTTACACATTTGCTCCGAACAGCATGGAAAGGTTTCTCTCGTTTTCTCTCATTTTGTGGGTCCGGATCTAAAAGGCAGTGACACAATGAATTCTCAAGTTCTCTGCAGATGTGGCAACTGCTGCTTGTTGGTCACATCAACTTAAGATGTTAGGAGCAGCAACTTTAACATTTCTGCCCGTCCATACTACAACACAGCCCTGGAGTCGTGTGGACTGCGGGCGTAACCATAGCAACAGTGACATGTTTTAAAACTAAAACACAGTTGTGCGGATGAAGTCTTTAAAATCAGGTTATGAACTGACCGGTATCGGTCCTTATCTCTGTGCGTTGTAATGAGCTGGTCTCCCTCAGCAGAGGTACAGCAGAGTCTCCAGCAGTGTTGCCTGCACATGAGGTGCTGCACAGCCAGGAGGCGCAGCTCTGCCTGCTGAGCACGCTCAATACAGTCACATCCCTTTCTCAATTTATAACCCAATCTGCAAAAAGAACAATAATATAATGAAAGATATTAGTTTTAATACTGCGGAAGAAAACATATTCCAGAGACTGTGTGTTTTGGTACTTTACCTTTTAATTTTCTCCTTTTGTTCCTTCTGAGCCGCATTAAGTTTGATAAACTCCTGAAACCATAAACAGAAGCTGATGTAAGGTTTTCTCTGGTCTTATTCACAGGAGGTGGGTATAAACCAGTCATTGTTTCATGCATCACGGTTTTTAAAATGTTTGCTACAGGAAACATCCTCCGACACAACCTACACCCTGGAAACAGTGGTCTTAGCTCCGTCATAGTGTTTTCTCCTGAATGATATCAGGTTCATCCTGACAGCACTGTGGAGAACGTATTTCTGTATATATTATTATTGTCTTTATTAACGTTTCAACCTTACCCCAGCCAGATAGTCCAGATCTGCCATGTGGACCTCGGTGATGACGTGCTTGTCGGCAGTTTGTGGATCCTCCGATTGGGTGAAAGTTGACACGCGTGGTACAGACTCTGTGCCGACCATGACATCACAGGTGGGAGCGCGATGCTGAGGTGGGGTGCAAGTTTCTGAGGTGTCCTCCTCGGCTGGAGACGTCGCAGTCTCACCGGTGTCTGACAGTGCTTCACTATTAGTGGCGCCCGGTCCTGAGTGATGTGCTTGTGGTCCTCCGGGAGCCACTAAGCCAAGGATGCTCATATCGTCCCCCATGATGCTGTGGAAGTAGTCATTCTGATCGTCTCCACTGAACGTGTTCTCCTGCCACTCGTCTTCGGTGCTGTTTTCCTCGGCTGGGTCCAGAGAACAGCTGACCTGTTCCGACACGACTGATTGGATGCTCCTGTCACTGTCTTCTCCAGCATCAACATCCACACAGTCACAGCTGCAGTGCTCAGAGGGAGACTCGTTTGGATTTGTCCTGTCACATGAAACAACTTTGCTCATATCAATACGACTTTAAATTAAACAATGAGATGAAACCATCAGAAATATAGATTTACATAAGAAAGCTCATCCTTGATACAGCGGATAGCCAAGTTAACTTGTTTTACAACCTTTATTAACTAAGAATTACTTTACTACAAAATGGACGTGAGAACTGTGGCATCAAGTTAAAAGATTAAATATGTTTTATAGAAAGGTAGTTTGCCCTAGTTTATATATGCATTCGTTTGAGACTGAAGTTCCCAGAATTGTCTACCTAAACAAAATTCAGTGTTACCCACAGCACCTGCACACAGTTCACTCTTGTGCGCAACAGAGTCAAAGGTCAGATACACAGACTAGATACTCACTGCAATTCACTGACTTCAGCACAGTTAGCAGCGACGTTAGCATTCTGGTCCTGCATCACTGAAATGTGGCTCTTGGGCTCAGGATTTCCTCTCTGACCACTTGGCTCCAGCTCCATGTGCAGAGGGAAGCTCACCAGTATGGCTGGATCCCTGCACACAGTGCCACTGCTTGCCCTCTGCCATGATGGTCAGAAAACACGTCATTATTCATCAAAAGCATAGAAAAAGTTAAAAGACTAAACCGGTGTTTAGACATCCGGATAGAAAACGTCATACCCTCTCTTTGTGTCGGCCTGGTACCTGTGTGATAGGGCTGTTACAGGCTGTATGCACAAGCTGTTTGCTGTGGCTGAGCACCTCATTTGGCTCTCGGGTGAACTTCTCCCTCACATCATTCGGACGCATCTGTGTTTCGGGCAGTTCTTGCAGGAGGTGAAAACAAAACAGGACAAAATGTTTAATGCAGCAGCTGTCAACCAAACATCTGAGCTCATTAAATCAGGGAGCAGTTTAAAAAGTTCCAGACTAAAATGTTTTTCACGGATTTCTAGGTGTCGTGTTATTGAAAACAGGAAAGTCAATGTCAAGATGATCTATCTTCTGGACTGGAGTTGTAGGCAAAAGAAACACTTTTGGACTCGGGTCATTTTCTCTGCACCGGTAATAACGTCATGTGCTTCCCTCTTTCCTCTCATCTCGCCGCCATTTTCTTCCTGTCAACGCCACGAGTGCAATGCATGATGGTATATATTGCTCGCTTAGTGACCATCGGTTGTACACAACTTTTTACGATGCACTTTTGGAGACAGTCTATGGTCCAAGGCTTGAATTGTAATGTTCTCTGTTTGACAAGCTCATGTAGCTGTACCTGTTCATCCATCACTACCAGTGACAGACTTGTGTTTCATATTTGTCATCACTGTGCGTGTGTGAGATTTGCATTTTACCACATCTGCACTTCTTTGCTCCTGGTGTTTTGGATCTAAGGAATAAAACATGTTCCACAGTAAATCCCAGTAAAGTGATGAATCCTTAACTTGGGTGTTATCAATTCACTGCAAACATACATCTGTTGGTTGCATGTGATGGTCGGCTGGACAGGAGCGATCCTTTCCCTGTTATCTACTTTAGTTACAAAACAAAACTGTCACTGATTATATGCATGTGTCGATGAGGTACTAGAACGTGAATGAAGGATGTCAACAGACTTACACTTCACATAAACATGATATGTAGACAGTTCCAACGCAGAGTGTCTCTGCAGAAACTGGTGAAACCCTCCTTCATCTACAAGAGAGAGAGAAATTAACTTACACTTTCAAACATTTCATTGTTCATCTTTTAGACTTTTTACTGTCCTGTCCAGTTTTTATCTGTTTGCTGTTCTAACCTCATATTTTCTGCTTCTTCTATTTAGTCTTTCATCTGCTTGTGATCAATTTTCAATCTGTTCATTTCCATCCACATGTTGTCCCAAAATAAAATGACAAACATTAAACTGATGATTGAGTCGTCCTTTCTGAAACACACCCAGTATGATCTTTCTGTCCTCCGGAGTCAGACCGAAATACCAGCCCTGCAGCTTCTGGTCAGTGAGCGACAGGTAGCGATGAGCCTCCACCAAGTCGAACACAGACCTGCAGCACGATGAGGAGAAGCTCGTGGTCACCTGACCGGTGGAATGAGTTTAAACATGCTCACTTACAGTGGTGGAAGTGGTTGTGTTACCTTTGCAGCAGGAACTTCCTGTACGTTTCTGTTGATGGAGACAGAGATGGATGAAGCGTCAACAACAGGAACTTGATCATGGGGACATTTCACAACTGGGTCCTTTCAGAGACTCGACCACTGTACGGATTCAAACCTCCGAACCCCACTGTACGGATTCAAACCTCCAAACCCACTGTACGGATTCAAACCTCCGAACCCCACTGTACGGATTCAAACCTCCAAACCCACTGTACGGATTCAAACCTCCGAACCCACTGTACGAATTCAAACCTCCAAACCCACTGTACGGATTCAAACCTCCGAACCCACTGTACGGATTCAAACCTCCGAACCCACTGTACGAATTCAAACCTCCGAACCCACTGTACGAATTCAAACCTCCGAACCCACTGTACGGATTCAAACCTCCAAACCCACTGTACGGATTCAAACCTCCGAACCCACTGTACGGATTCAAACCTCCGAACCCACTGAATGGATTCAAACCTCCGAACCCACTGTACGGATTCAAACCTCCGAACCCATTGTACGGATTCAAACCTGCAGAAACCCATGTCACAGTTTTATTTTCAAGTGTTTTTCTCCTCGGGGACTTACTGGGACACGGTTTTCTGCACTGGGACTTACTGGAACACTGTTTTCTGTTGGGGGACTTACTGGGACAAGGTTTTCTCTTGGTGGACTTACTGGGACAAGGTTTTCTCTTGGGGGACTTACTGGGACAACTGTTTTTCTATTGGGGGACTTACTGGGACACTGTTTTTGTGTTCGGGAACTTACTGGGACACTGTTTTTCTGTTGGGGGACTTACTGGGACAGTGTTTTTCTGTCAGGGACTTACTGGGACACGGTTTTCTGTTCAGGGACTTACTGGGACACGGTTTTCTGCAATGGGACTTACTGGGACACTGTTTTCTGTCGGGGACTTACTGGGAAACTGTTTTTCTGTTCGGGACTTACTGGGACACGGTTTTCTGTTCAGGGACTTACTGGGACACGGTTTTCTATTGGGGGACTTACTGGGACAGTGTTTTTCTGCCGGGGACTTACTGGGACACGGTTTTCTGTTCAGGGACTTACTGGGACACGGTTTTCTGCAATGGGACTTACTGGGACACTGTTTTCTGTCGGGGACTTACTGGGAAACTGTTTTTCTGTTCGGGACTTACTGGGACACGGTTTTCTGTTCGGGGACTTACTGGGACACGGTTTTCTGTTCAGGGACTTACTGGGACACTGTTTTTGTGTTCGGGGACTTACTGGGACACTGTTTTCTGTTGGGGGACTTACTGGGACACTGTTTTCTGTTGGGGGACTTACTGGGACACGGTTTTCTATTCGGGGACTTACTGGGAAACTGTTTTTCTGTCGGGGACTTACTGGGACACTGTTTTCTGTCGAGGACTTACTCGGACACTGTTTTTCTGTTGGGGGACTTACTGGGACACGGTTTTCTATTGGGGGACTTACTGGGACATGGTTTTCTGCAATGGGACTTACTGGGAAACTGTTTTTCTGTTCGGGGACTTATTGGGACACTGTATTTCTGTTGGGGGACTTACTGGGACACTGTTTTTCTATTGGGGGACTTACTGGGACACTGTATTTCTGTTGGGGGACTTACTGGGACACGGCTTCTGGATCACCGCGTCGTAGAGGACCGGGATCGGCCGGGGGTGCACCGCCACGCCCGCGTACCGATTAGCCGCGTAGCTCTGCCCGGGCAGCAGCAGCTCGCAGGGGAAGGTCACCGGGAAACACGGCCACACCGTCTGGAAGCAAACACACACATATTCAACAAACACACACATATTCAACAAACACACACATATTCAACAAACACACACATATTCAACAATCACACAAATATTCAACAAACACACACACGAGTCGAGTCCACCTCCATGAATCCACCGGGTCACACGGTGTGAAAACTCCATCACGACCGGAACATGCTAGTTAGCTTAGCTCGCTAACCTAGCTCGCTAAGCTAACTCCGGCTAAGCACCAACAACGAGACTACAACAACTTTTAACTTTAAATTCTCCGGTGAAACTCCGCGTTAACCGCGTGTTACCTGGTGTGTCGCCATTTGCAGCTTCTTCACATGAACGGATCCGTGTTCAGTCAGACTGCGGGTTCCAGTTCCAGGCTCTGCTCGTTAGCTTCTCCACCGGGCGAGCAGGTGCAGTTTAAAGGTTCAATCCGCACAAATCACACAGTACATCCTCATCCCTGTTTGGGAATTATTATACAAAACATCTGTTCGTTTGTTTTTTACTTGTTTGTGTGATTTCTCTTTTTTTAATTTGCATGTTTTAAATAATTCAATGAATAAAAATAATGAATGAATGTCTAATGGAGTTCAGACTGTTGATGTTTCACTTCAATCTGTCCAAGAGGTTTTTACCTTGTAATGATAAAGTATTATTATTATTATCATTATTATTATTATTATTATTATTATTATTAGTCATTATGCATTTGAATCAACTTTAATAATCACATCATAGAGATATTACAATTCAATGAAAAAACAGAACAAGTACCTGATTAATCTTAAAAATAAAATACATCATAAATTAGCAAATTGAAATATAGCGCTTAACTCTACAAAAAATGAAATAAAAAGTGTAAATTGTTGATTGTTTCACATCATAACAGTTTTACCTGGACTCGATTCTCCACGATTGGCTGAGCGGCCTCACGTGAGATGATTTACAGCTCATTCATTGGTCCGTGAGTTTCCCGGGCTGTACTGTAAAGTTTTCAACAAGTGTAGCTTGTTTGCTGTTTCACATTTTTAATCTTTGCAAATATTTTTATTATGCTCTCAGCACACAGTGCATACAGCATCACTACATCTCTACAATCACTCCCACTAAATATTATTATTATTATCACTAAAATCCACTTTATGTCAATTTGTTTTTCATTTCCTTTGCCTTACTACCCTCTTCATTGAGTGGGGGGTTTCCTGTATACGCACATCCTCACCCTCTTTCAATCATGATGAGTGCGAAATAGACTTTGAATTCTTCCGACTGCCCCTTAACTTCCTCTGTACCTTAATAATATTCCTCTCTTTACTGACAACCTTAAAAACTATTTATCACAAACATCAGACCTGGAAATGGGAACAAAGAAGAGAGACATACATTGAAATGTAATAGGAAGGGTGTAATAAACCTCTACATATTTTGATCTTTTCGACACCGCTGACGGTATTTTTTGGCTCATCTGTCCAAATTCGAGGATTTGACTTAGGCTTACCACAGACTTTAATTTGTAGAGCTCATTTAAATTATTTTAATCAACTTTTTAAAAATCACAGAGATATCAAAATTCAAGATAAAAAAAACTGTATAATGACAAGTATTATATTATCTATTAAAATACATAAAACTGTGCACTTTGAAATTAAATGCCTAATGCAACCAAAATGTTTAATTTTAATAATCTTCAGTGGTTTATCAGTCAGGTTGTGTTGTTCCTTCTGCTCTTAATTCATACTTTCATATTTTGACACTGGTATTAAATAACATTTTCTGTGGTATTAAAAAGTTCTTTAAAAGTCTTGAATTTAACTAAATATTTAGGTCTCTAATTAAGCAAAAGTAGTAAAAATACTATATATTTTAAATTCAATATTGAGACATATATATTTTATCCATGTTATAAATATACATATACCATGTTTTAAACCTCTATTCATCATCCCACTTAGCTAACAATTATTTTCCTGTTTTGTTCCAGGATCATTTTCCACTAAAACGGGGAAAACCAACTTCTCCAACTCCACCATTCAACGGATTATTAAATCAGTGAGTTAATAACGCTGACGTTGTTTTCAACACAGACCTCAACAGTCAGGGAATCTCCCCATCAACATAAATGATCTGCTCACATAACACATTTGTGATTGAGTTACCTACTTCCTCTCACTGCAGTGTTATACATTTTTATTATAACCCCTCATACGTTGTGTGTATTTAATAAACACTGCCTCTTTATTCATTGTCTGACCTTTGAACGTCCACTGTAGGCTCAACTCAAAACGATTCCCTCCTATGAATCTGTCCTTTTATTTCACATCCCATTGTCTGTGGAGGTTTTTTCTTGATTTACTTTTTAAAAGCTCTTCTTAGTTTATTGATTTATTTTGTGCAGTGTTTTATTTATTTAATCAAATTTGATATATAGACCCATTAACTGGGTTTATTGAACAATGTTCGTCCTCATAAACATTTGAAAATGTGTGTAATGTGAGCTGGTAATAGTCAGTGTGGTTTTGCTGAATGTTTATGGCATTATTGAACATATAGAGCTCTCTGGAAAGATAAAGTGAGTTATTTGAACACTTTCAGTCTCCATACACTTACAGTTAGTGCTCAGAGCCCATTAAAGCACCACACAAGGATCCTGTTGTTGTGTTCTCTGCTGCAGCCACAGGGAACATAATTATATAATGCTGACGTCAGCTCGTGGAAAAGTCAGGGACCGAGTTGTTGTGCTACCAGGACACATTCACATCCCAAAACTGATAAGTGCTACTTTTAACTCTGTGCAATTCAGTTGTGCACCTTTTATTGTACTGTGGGGGGGGAATTGAATGTGCAGCTGAGAGCGAAAAACACATATTAGAAAAGCGTCAGATCCCAGCTCCCACTCTACACCCACCACTCGCAGACAGAAAAAGAAAAGGCAGACAGAGAAGCTGCAGCCTGTGGATCAGGAGCAGTTTGTCTAATGTAACATGTTGTTTTACTCAGCATCATGTCTCACTATCATCGGCAGGAAGAAGCTAAAGAATTGTTTTACACTTTTACAATGTAGTAGTATCCTACAATTCCTTCAGGTTGATATACCTACCTACTTACCTACCTACTTACCTACTTACCTACCTACTTACCTACCTACCTACTTACCTACTTACCTACCTACTTACCTACTAACTCACCTACCTACCCATCCCTTCCAACCTTCCTACCTACCTACCTACCTACCTCCCAACTACAGGCAGATCAATTCCAAGAAACTGTTACACTAAATTAAATAGTGAAATAGTCAACAAGTCAACTCTAAGGAAAACTTCTTTGAGACTTGGATGCTCTGTAATTACTCTGTATAAGATAAACTGTGCTGTGTCTTATTTGATCTACAGTATATTCTTTGTGGGACACCCAGGTGCTCATGTCCTGGTAGTTCAGGTCTCTGGGCACTAGAGGGCAGCCATGGTCAGCGTAAATAAATATGAGCTCCCATGAAAAGCTGACATAAGCAATGACTTGTTGTGGGTGGTGTGTGTGTGTGTGTGTGTGTGTGTGTGTGTGTGTGTGTGTGTGTGTGTGTGTGTGTGTGTGTGTGTGTGTGTGTGTGTGTGTGTGTGTGTGTGTGTGTGTGTGAGTGTTAGAGAAATCCGTTATGTAACAGAGTTTCAGGGAGCAGAGCTTCTCCATGGTAATTAGCACAGTGCGAACACAACAAGTTAGCCAAATAATGTGAAAGATTTGTGCTGGTTCCTTCCCGGGCAGCGTGACCCATATTTCTCAGTAGCCGTATCCAGGACGGAGTCGTTCACTCTCTCAAACTGCAGTGAAAGGAGGCTTTGTGTGTGTGTGTGTGTGTGTGTGTGTGTGTGTGTGTGTGTGTGTGTGTGTGTGTGTGTGTGTGTGTGTGAGAGCACCTGCCTTAGTCTTTAAAGAAGAAACCATATAATGCTTGAGCGGCCTTGTCTTTGCCTTGTGTTTGGATTAATAATTTACTTGGACGCGGCTCGTGGTCATGTATTAGGCCCACGATGTATGTTGAAGGACCCATTAGCTTCACTCTTCTCCCTGCTCCATGTATCACGAACTCTGTTATTGACCCAGAGAGTTGTTTACGATGCAGCCTTGTTTGTTTCTTATGTGTCGGTGCCTAAAACGTAATATATACATCTGTCCATACCTTGATTTAATGTTAATGTTGTGTTTCCAGGTCAATATATGGTGCCGGACTGTGGCTCAATTCAGAGGCTGCATCCTTCGGAGGCTAACTCATTTTGGTTCGGCCTTCGCGGTCTATGCGGCCTATTGACGAGGTGGTCCTCATAGGGCAGGTGGACCCTGAATTGAGACAGTTTGTCCCATCTCAGTCTGACGAGAGGACTAGCTAAAGTGCACAGTAGCTGTGATGTGCGAATATTCATATTTTTTATTTCTAAAACATTATTACAGTTTATCAATCCAGGAAATAGTCAGGGGAGGAGAGGGGGGACATTTGTGTTGGGGCATAAAACGAATTCTAATTCTAAATGTGTCTTGTTCCACACACACACACACACACCTCCGACAGCAGCTTTCAATGAAGAGCAGCGAAGTAAAGGTAAAAAACCACATCAGTTATGAATGTGACCCACACAATGAGAGCAGGGCAGCTCCCATGAGCTCACTGAAAGGCCTCTCACAGCGTCCACAGCCTCTCTCAGGCGATGGACAGTTAGTGTAGCTCCTGGAGACGTTTACACTCTGTGCTTTCATGAGACTCAACACCAGGCCGACTGTTGCCGGGCCATCAAAACAAGGCCCCAGTCCAAAGCTCCGCTCTTTTATCAGTTACCATCATTGCTACATGTTCCAGGACAAATTTAACACCAGGTGACATTAGGAGGCCGACACTGTAAAAACAAAAAGTCAGAGAGACGTGCCCGAGGGAGGAGTTTGAGGCCGAGCTGTTGAAATGAAGCAAACATCACAAGATGGTTGTGAAACAGCACAAAGCTCACACTTCCTCAGGCCTCAGAGTTCACATTTAACCAAACAACACAACACGGTGCCAAACACACAGTTTGGAGCAAATGAATACCTCCGGAAAAATATGGTTGCACCCCCGTCTGTCTGCTGGTTTGTTTGTTTGTAAACAAGATTACGCAAAAAAACACCAGACGGATTTCCACAAAACTTGGTGGGAGGATGTGGAAATCAAAATTACATTTGCAATAACTATCACACACACTGCAGACACACTACATACAGTTAAAGTTGTTTCTTCAGTTGCAACGATTATCACACTGCACCTTGGAGTGTATATAGTTTGAGTTTTGTATTGTCTTTGTCTTTTTCTTATAGTAATCTCTTTCTACCTTGCTTTTATTTGAATTTATCTATTGCCCTGCTGAGCGGTTTCTTGGTGCAGCTTGGTTCAATGGAAGTGGACTGTTGGCGTCTCTACTAGTTTATTCAAGCATTCCTCAAAATAAGTACAGGTTCACTTTCCAGCTCTACTCCACTACTTTATTTTCACAACTCTATGTACTAGTTACTTTTCATTGCAACACGTCGTAGAAATATCCAACAGCTTTTAAAATGAACTAGAATTTAGCAACTTGTGAAGTCCTCTTAATTGTGGATTATTTTATAACCCGAGGTTTACTGTGTGGTAATGTTGTTCAGCACAAATGTATTAATGTGTAATATACACCGATGAGCAACAATGTTAAAACAGGTAGCTGGGTTTAATGTTGAGGTTGATCCTTGTGCTTTTATGTTTGCACGATTCGTCGGTAAATAATTCACAGTTTGACACTAAAACCTTCAGAACAGGAGAAACAGGAAGACATTTCTGACGCTGCCGTTTGTTGCTGGTTCGGCGTTTGCCGAATTATTCATGAGCTTCAAGCATTAGACTTGACTGAGAACTGGGAGTGAGCCATAAATATTAAAATATCCAATACTTGCACATACGTGAGGTTGAAGCTTCATCTACAAGCAGAGACATCAGGATAAAGAAACGGAGGTAAATGACTTTATATTGAAGGGATTTTTTAAAATCTAATAACCAATTAATACATATTTCTATAAAGATATATATTATATATTACTTTGTTATCTGTATATTCTACAAGGGGTGTCTGATAATTTATTCAAATCTATGCTCTTTTGTAACTTTTACTTTGTGAAATATAAATTACCACCACACTTAGTGATGCTTATGTACTTAAATAACTTCGCACTATGCAAATGTCATATATGAATTTGACTCTATGCCTTTAAAAAAATGTAAACACCAGTTACAGTGTCAACAAAATGAAACCAGGTTGTTTTTTTCCGCTCTCGTACACGGATCCCAGACGATGCTGAAACCCATTTGCCACAAGTTAAAAGAGAGTTAATGATTAGCCAGTCAGGAGAGGCATGTGACTCAGAAATCAGTCAGGTCAAGCACAGTGACTGCCAGACCACAGCCGCCAGTCAGCTGACCGACTGACTGCAACAGGAGTGTGGGGGGGGGAGAGAGTGAGGAAACACACCAGGACTGCAGGCAGTGAAGCATAGAGGACCGTTTATTGTACCCAGTACAGATTATTATAAACTCAGCAGTGTAAGAAACACGTTGTGAGGGGAGTGGACTGAAGCCTATACAAGTGCAGACGATCCCTGCGCCCGGGGTGGATCCCATGATGCCGTGCGTCATGCGTAGACACACGTCTGCAGGCGTGATAGTAACAACTCCTCATCCAACCCCAACACAGGGCTCTCCTGAAGAAACAGTCTGCAGTAGCTGCATCGTAAGGGTGGAGATGGGTTTTTAAAAAGGTACATGTCTATTAAAGCCAGAACTATACAGCTCATACATTAAAAACAAAACAAATGCAGCCTTATAGCAAAAATATATACTTTATATAAGTTTGTCTTTGCCCCCATTCAGAAACAGAGATCATGAACACAAGAAAATTGCAGAGAATATCACAAATATCTTCTTTGTCCAGAGACGGTAAAGCGATATGTTAGTGGGCACACAGTCTCGACTGATTACACCATGCAAAGAGAAGCAGGAGGTTTCCAGTTGACAGCTCGTGATTGGCGGAGAGGTGTCCCAAAAAAAAGAGGTCGTCAAAATTCCACCTCTCTTTTCTTTTTTTCTTTTTTTTACTTGCATGCAGCTTCCTGATGCTCCTGCCATACTGGTGCATCAGAGGGACGAGTACACTGCCAAGGAAACGTGAAGCACCGAGACAGAGTTATGGAAAAGAAGAGGAGCAACGTGACCATTTATCATACATAATAACTTCTTAGGCTTTTTAGGAATTATCTGGCAAAATACGTGTTATGTATCCCTTTCCAAACGGAGGAGATGGAGTGCTAATCGCCGCTAAAAGTCGAGCGATTAAAAGGAGCCAGCAGTAATGAACAGAGACTGGAGGAGTGGACTGTATAGACTGAGGGCTCCTACTGTGGGGTGCAGTCTCTAAGGGGAGGCAGATACAATCTCTTACGAGTGGAGAACCATTAAAGAACATAACATTTACACAAGAGAGCAGCCCGACCGACTGAAACACAGCAACGCCCCAGAAACCTGAGAGTTCTGGGTGTCTAAAATAAAACTAGTTGTTGTCCTATCTACAGAACACAAGAAGCCGATTGATGTTTTTTTTTTTTGTTAATCCGTCTTTTTGCAATTTAAAGCCCTTTCACGGATTTTGTCGTTTAGATGTGGTGACGTAAAAATGTGTGTGTGGGGGGGGGGGGGGGGTCCCAAAAAAGGCAACTATAGAATAATGCTGCATTTTATATATCTTATTAGATTTTTTTTTTTAATGTTTTCAACTCTTATTTGATTGTACTTAAGAAAAGCAGATTGTCACAAAATCAGAAATGTAACAACGTTTTGCAGTCCCGTACAAAGGGGGGGGGGGGGCGCAGCGGGGAAAGTCTGCCAGTTCGTTTAAAGTTGGCGGGCTGTGGCCTCGCTTCGTTTGGTCTCCATAGCAACAGTAGCCCCTCTCCTTAAGCTTGTGAGAGCGACCGGTTCCAGTTCAACGTCACCGGCCTCACATCCCTCTCCCTTTCTCTCTCTCTTTCTCCGTCGTTCGTGTGATGGTGCAGTAGAAGAGCCCTTCGCAGGTTTTTCCCTCGTTCATTCTTGGCTTGGGAGTCGAACAGAGTTTTTAATAAAAGGTTTTCCAGGGAGCGGGAGAAGGAACAGAGCAGAGCGCGAGGTCCCATCTTCCGAAAGAAGCTCGCCAGGTCCAGCTCTGGGTTTTCTTTTAAGAGTGGGAGTCGAGAGACTTTGGGAGTGTTTGCGTGTACGTGTGTGTCGTGCGTCAGGACGCCGGATGCTGCGTGCTAGTAGCCGTAGCCGTCTGAGAAGGGCAGGCCCGCCACACACTGCTCCCCGGCGTCCAGCAGGTAGGGGGCGGACTCTTCGTAGTGGGTGAGGGGCACGGTGTCATCGTCCACCCCCGGCAGGCTGTCCGGGTCGACCTTCAGGTTGGGCCTCTGGTTGTCGGGGAAGGCCATGGAGAAGAGAGCCTCGGGGTCGCACACGAACTTGTACACGTATCGCTCACCAGCCACCTGAGAAACAAGACAACAGACATATTGACTCTCATGGGAAAAGTTGCAGGACTCGTGTATTTTGTAGAAGAAAAGATATTCACTGCATCTATTTAGCTGCTATAAGACTATGTCATAGCATCCCCCCCCCGAATCAGCTCACAACGGCTGGTAGAGGAGTGGAAGGAGAGAAAAGAAAGGGGTGAACGTGCCTTTACCTTCTGCATGATGCCCTTCTCGTAGTAGTAACGCAGCGAGCGGCTCAGCTTGTCGTAGTTCATCGCCGGTCGGTTCTTCTGGATGCCCCAGCGACGAGCCACCTGAGGGGAAAGAACCCACAGATCACAAATCTGCTCTGTAAAGTTCAAACATCCGTGCAGTTGTGCAAAGTGGGGACTAACCTCTTCTGGCTCGATGAGTTTAAACTCCATGCCGCGACCGGTCCAGGCGATGAAGTGGCCATTGGCCGGGTCATCCAGTAAAGTCACCAGGAACTGCCAGAGCTGCAGGGAGCCGCGGCGCTGGTAGGGAGGTCCGTCACGGTACACGGAAGGTTCCTGTTTTACTTTACCTGCGAGAGGAAGAAGAGCGAAGACGAGAGGACAGAAAGAGATGAAGAGGCAGAAGGGGAAAGAGCGAAGAAAAAGAAACGTGTCAGTCAGCGCTGTGCTCCACCACGGCCACAGTGTGGTGAGACATTCCTGCCAGATGGCGACTGTGAAGAGGACTCGCTGTTCATTATGTACCACGAGCAGCCAAAGGACCCAGCTCTGCTCACAGGAGCCCACTTTAGAGAATCTAACACAACTTGGTTTTTTCTTGATCTTACCTTCTAATCTTTCAGGGACCACACAGGTATCGTCGAAGTAGAGCTGAGGATCTCTGTCGAAGGAGAAGCCTGCGATTGGAAAAAAAGATTAAAAAAAATCAGATGAAAGTGCGACAGCAGGTCGAGCGAGGTGTTCTCACACGAAGGCCAATGACCACAGATCAAAACTGCCCGCAAAGCAATATGGCCCGGGCAGCTACACAGGGATTCACTGATAGATTAACTTCTCCTTGAGTTGTCATTTCAATGCTGCCGACTGCTACTTTATCACCCGCTGAGTTTTCAGCAGCTCGATAAGTCACAAGGTTCAGGGTCACAGAGGATGAATTTAAATTAAAACGTGTCGATGTAAAATGAAGACAATATTCTGAACTTACTTTCATGGTTATTTTGGTAGAAGCTCCCTGCTCTCCCAAAGGATGACTGACAGTTCGGCACTTCTGTAAACAAAGAAGACAGGAGCATGAATTTAGACCAACCGTCCTCACCGTCCTATCAAATGTGTAATACATCAAAATCCAGCTCACAGCTGACAGATATATTTGGACGCCTGCCACAGTGCACAGAGATACGCAGCTTTGATATTGTATCTGCGGCGGGTCGTGCGCTTCACTCTGTGTTTATAGAGACATCCAGGCCAAGCTATATTAGTGCGTTAGGTCACTCTGACAAATATACAGTATGGAAAGAAAAGGTCAAAAGACACGGTGGCGGCTTTTCTGTCCAACCAGCAGCCATGTTCATCCGCAGCTCCAATAGCTGGGCTGAAAAACGTCCGCCCACACGCACAGAGGGGTGGACCAAAGCCCAGATCAGAGTACACTGCTCAGCACACAACATCCCTTGCATGTCCGCCAAGCCCTTAAATGGGATTAGCACCATGGTTGCTGTATTAAATCTCAATGACAATCAAGTTATGCCAGTCCTCCCCCGAGGGGGTCAAGGCCTGTCTTCCGTTCGCAGCGTTTCTGTCCCTTCCACTCCTCTATTTCCTGTCTGCTGATAAGATGGCCACAGATCAATCATGAACGAGTGTTTCCTCAAGTCTCTGACTCAGGAAAGAGTTTGCAGGAAGCAATCGTTATGGTCAAGTCTTAGAAGAACTCTCGAAACTCCTCCGGCCTAATGCATGTGTGCACGGATTCAAACTGTGGCTGTATATCTGTCACTGAACATGCACATCGTCCATCCATCTCGAGATACAAGGCCTGTGACGTAGGTATTTAAAGACCAAAAGAAGCTAAGAGGATTTGTCATTACATCACTACCCTGCCAGCCGCTCACACAACAGGCAGGAGAAGAATGAGACCGGCTGAACGAGATAAAGATAAAGAACAAAAGCTGCAGAGTCTCAGGAAAAGATGGTGCTAATGCATCAGAGCGGGGACAACAGCTGGGCGTGTGGGTGTCAGGATCAAACAACGCACAACCCACACTCACTCTGCCTCGTTTGATTTACACAACACGAGTAAACAGCATCTCTGTCAAGACTGATTGACAAGGAAGCATCGTTTGGCCCCTTGAGTTTTCTGTAAAAACCAAGCAGAGAAAATCCAGGCCCCTACAATGGACTTGCTTTGCTGCAGGTCACCAAGTCCTCTGAGGACGCTGGCCTAGATCTATTCCAGGTAGGCTCATTGAAGAGGTTCGCTGCACCTGGCTGGATGACCCATTTACTTTTTGCCCTTGGAGGCTTAAGCGGAGCTAAAAGACCCACTTTACTCCTACTGCCGTGACTCTGGAGGAACAACACATATTAGGCTCCGAGTCTTTGAGTGTGTGAAATGAGCGTCTGTGTGACCAGGCCTCTGCTGCATGCTAAAACTCACAGGCATGTGTTACTGCCCAGAACAAACATGGCCAAGCACATTCCTCGCCCTCTGCTCGCTCTCAGCTCCGGACAATTACTTTCACACTGATAGCGAGAGACTTTCATACTGGATTCTCTTCTCCAACTCCTGCTACTCACCAGAATCAAAGCAGAAGTCACGGGGCTCCTGTTTGATGGCCATGGGATGGAAGGAAGCCTGACACTGAGGGCCCTGGGGTGGACCTGGGGGGCCCATGGTGGGGACGCCCTGCTCGGTGTACCGTGGGTCGATGAGCTCTTGTTTGAAGCCCTGGGGAGGCACTGCCACCAGCGGCTCTGACATCTGGCGGTGGTACGGTGGCCGCCCGTCACGTGGCAGGTTGTTGTTGTTGTTGCTGCTGCTGGGAGGCTGGGGCATGAACTGGGGGCGCCCTTGACTCTCTGAGGGGGGGAAAGGTAGACATGGCTCTGACATCTGCCTCTGGAACCTTAAGATGGAAGAAATGGCAAAACAATGTGATTAATGCTGGAAAAGACACGACAATAATTGTAAAGTCCAACTCTAGGTAAAGAGGCGCGTGCTCACCTGTGCTCAGGTGTGAAGTTGTTGGCATCCTGACTGATGGGTACACAGGGCACGGCGAAGGGTGGGCTGTGGCTGTGGACTGGGAGTGCTTGCTGGTTGGGCGGCCCTGCTGTGATTGGCTGTTGTACGTGCACCGGACGCGGCCCCGGGGTCGGATTGGCTACATGGGAGTGAGGCGGGGGAGTCTGCTCGCTCAGTGGGTGCGTTCCTGGCGTGCTGTTGGGGCCGCAAGGAGAGACCGGCGTTGAGGGGGGAGTTAATGGCTTGAACCCTGGGGTGGGCTTCCTGTCGCAGGCACTGTGGATGAAGAGACGGGACAGAGGAAGAGTCAGAACTCGTATCATTTGAGACGGATGTGGCGCTGTTGTGCGCCTGATAACTCTGACACTACGAACCTGTAGCTGTAAAGGCACTTCTCTCCGTAGGGCATGGGACTCCTGTCCTGGCGGCAGGGGGACAGCTCTTTGGAGCGAGTCAGCTCTCTTTTGATCTTGGCTGGTGGCGGGCCATGAAACATCACTAGATAGAAGGAGACATGCGGAGAAACAACAGAATGCATTAGATAAACTCCAGATATCACATAATTGAAGCTATAAACAGAAGTGCAGCAGTTATCTTAACAACGTTTGGATCTGATGGATAAATGGACGCATGGACAGCGTCTGTGTACCTCCCCCCCCATCTGACAGAGCCACTTAGCAGCTATTTATCATCCGCCCTAATGACGCTCGACTCCACGCTCTGAAAACAGCCATCCATCCACCAGCGCTAGGTAGCATGATACTAACTGCACTGTACACACAAAAGCTATCAAACTCCTCGTCTGATTCCCATTAGGCCAAGCAATACCAATCCCCATGAATCAGTGTGGCTGTAATCTAATGGCGGTGAATGATTTTCTTCTCCCGGGCTGTAACCATTAGACACTGGCTGCCGCTCTCTGCGTATCAGCGGCAGTTTCCGGGGCGCCACATAATAGCCAGGCAGAAACTAGATCCCTGGGCACAGAGGAGCGGGAGCCGAATAAATCACCCAGGGTGCTGATGGACCTGAGCAGAGCTAACAATGGGCACGTGAGCTCCCTTGTGTGCGCAGCGAAGCCTAATGGCTCGGGCGAGACTCCTCACACACACAGAAAAGTAAATAACGGGAAGATTAGACGTCTTCTCTTACTCTGGAACGGTGCAAGGGGGGGGCGGATTAATGAAAAAGCACCAAAACACAAACTCTTGTGCTGTTGCATATCAGTTGATCCGCTTCCACAGCTTCTCTCTTTTCAACTTACAAGTAAATTATGTACAGTTCAGTGAAGGAGCCGTTACTCACTGGAACTCATATTTGAAGCTCTAGTTTTGTCGAATAAGGGATTTGAGAGAGAGAGAGAGACAAAGACCACCAAACCCACTCCTCTGTATCAAGGACACTGCTTTGAAAACCAATCATTGGGGACAGCACGACTAAAACCTTACCGCTAAAATTTACCAGGACCTCAGACATGCCTCATTAGGCTCTGGTCCCCATGAGGTGCACTAGTCCTGACAAGGGAAGTGTTTAAACTGAAAGAAAAGGTCCTTCAGAGGCAACAAAAACAAGCACACACAGATACACAGCGTACTGACAGCACAAGGTCACGGACGCAACCACAACGGCACTTAACAGTGACCCAGCAACATTCAGAATAAACCCACACGGAACCTTGGATGAGGCCCTCTATAAAAAAAGACATACATGTCACAGCAGCAACGTCAATAACACGTTGCAGCTCTGCAGGCCAGTGTTCAGTTTACAGCTCCACGTGCCACATTAACCAAGATTTAAAAGCCCTGACGCCGAGAGGCAGCCACCACACCCTGTCTCCATCTCCTACGCATCAGACGAAAACATAAACTCAGAAAGACATAGGCGAGGGAGGGGGGGGGGGGGGAGCACATAAAATGCTCCATTGGGCATAATTCAAACATGCCCCCCCCCCCCCCCCCCCCCCCCCCCCCCCCCCCCCCCCCCCCTGGCTGCAGCCTAAAGGCGGCGTGCAGAGCAGAACAGGAGGCTGCACGGACAGTTTTTGAGGGATGTTGGTTCAGGGTAGCAGAGACTTTAAAACAGGCAGATCTGAAGCCGCCACTATCCACTGGAATCTAGCCCACTTCAGCAGCAGGGCCCGAGTGCGAGAAAGTGTGAAATCAGATTAGGAGCTTGGCTCATGTGATGCCCCATGCCAATCGGCTGATTAAACTCAAAATGGAGGAGAGGGAGGGAGGGAGGGAGAGCGAGCAGCCCTTCCCAGAGTCGAGTCTTGAAGACGAAGGATGGTGCTTGTCCTCAAAAGGATGAAGAATTCTAGTGTATTGCAGGGGTGACCCGGACGTCTTTCCAGGGACAGTAATTCAAAAAGAAAAGATTTCCTCGTAAGAAATACGGAGGATTAAGTCTCATTTCAGCCCGATTAAAGACGGTTATTTCAATTTCCTGAATACAGAAAAGAACCGACCGGTGCTAAAACATCCCAATCATGACCAGGATCAACGGCACCAAGGCCGTTACAGAATCTGTTCAGAACGACACAATCACAACAATCAACAGAGGAACAACAGAAGTACTCACAGTTATCCGACTGGAAATCAGGGACAAACTGTTCGTCATCGGGCACCTGGGCTGTGAAGATACAGGAGAAAAGGTACAAATCAAAACAATGCTCCTTTGGAATTTTTTTTTTTTGGAGCAACTCAAAAAGCCAATTTTAGCCAAAACTAAAAAAAACATGGTCAGCAGTTTCTCATGCGAAGGACTTTGCTCTTCTTGCTCTAATCGCTAACTGAAAAATAGAGTATATTTCACATTCCGGCCGAGTTAATCTTTCACCTTAAAACTTGCCCAATTTCATCGTGGTCACCTTTTAGAAACAAAGGTCTAAGAGATAAACACGATCTTCAGCCGCTGCTCGTAGTGGAAGGTTGATAATAGGGAAAACACAACTTTCTGAAACTTTGGTAGAATTGTCAAATGATTTATTTTCTGTAGAATAAATACAAAACTCACCTTCTGCGATCCAGATCTCCTGCAGCTGGCTGAGGTCTTGGAAGAGATCTGGAAATATCGAAAAGTAAGAAAGAAAAAGTTATTGATCAGATGTTCCCACAAATCAAAACATGCTGATCACGGGGACGAGCGTCACCGGGGATGTTACCTTCCGTGTCCTGGGCGAGTTCTGTGTCGACAAACTTCCTCTTCCTGTCGAGCAGAGGCCTGATGTGAGCCGGTCCATCCACATGAGACTTGTGCTGCTGGGAGAAGATGGTAGAAATGTCAGAACATCAACAGACAGGAGGCAGTGACCAGAGCTAAGGGACGCACAGCCACCACTGTACACAATGTAAAGCCACTGGTCAACAATGTAAGGACATGATGTCGTGTGTCCACTTACGCTGGGTGGGACCATGAATGGGACCTGCTGGTCGTAGAATCCGTCCATGTTATCTGGTCGAACGGGGAGGGGGGGCTTCAGTATTGGGGGGAGGGGGAGGTGTTCGCTTTAAAGCGACAGCGCCTGCGTCACTTTGTGGGTCACTGGAAAACAAGGACGAGGAGAGGACACAAAATCAGTTTCATGCTCAAGGGACGGTGGACGAACAGTAAAACCTTAAATATCCAGAACCCTGAAGTTGTTGTGCTAAAACTTAAACATCTGGACTCCTCTACATCGGGTTGTGTTTACGCAGCAGCACAACTGGTTCATCTTCTGATGCTGCAACAAGGCCACCATCTTCCCTCGGCCCTTTATTTAACCAACAAACAGCTCTTTGAAGCGAGGGGGGGGGGGGGGGGGGGAAGCAGCTCAACATAAACACACACGGTCATTACGAAACACATGTAGTGCATTTATATAAGCTGCACTACTTTCCTACTATAATCCGCTCAGAGATGTGGAGTAAAGACTTGGGAAGAGGAGTCTCGCTCTTCGCCTGCTCCCACGAAGCAAAGCTAACGAGATGGAGACGAACCAGGGCCGGTCACAGAGCTGATTAGTGTCTTAACGAGGCTCCGACCTATTGCTGGCTCCTACAAACTGGTGTCACGGCTACCGCCCCCCCGTGTACAACTCTGCTAGGTCGAGGAATTTAAAAAGACAAAGTTAAAAGAAATAGTGATATGACTCACTCCTCCATCTCCCGTTAATAGATGACGGAACACAGAGCGACTGCTGGGCAATAACTACAGCAGCCGAGCAGGAGCCAGTGTCTCTATGTGGAGCTCGTATTAATATAGCTCGTTAATCTAAAGTAGAAAGTTAGCGTTGACGGTTTAATTGGCTCAACTCTGACCCACTATTTACGCATTGGAAGTTAGAATAAGGTGAGAGAGGGGTGTTGTACCTGCAAGATGGAAGTTTGATGCTTTTAGAAATAAAGTTACTTCACTTTTACAGGTTTTATCAAGAAGTATAATGACGATATTTATTTTATCATAAAGAAGCAGATATTAATGATAGATATCAACTATTATAATATTTCAACTTTTTTTCTCATGGTTTTGTGACTTATTTGTTTTTACTGTAGAAATCAGAATGCTTTATGAATAAATATTATTATGGGTATAGTTAAATAAATATTTAAGTGTAAAAATGATAATGTTGACATTTTTGAAAACAAGACAAAGTTCGCAACTTAATAATTAAATTTTCACTTCACGGGCTCATAAAAGAGGTTCAAAGTCAAACTGCGCAACTTTTCAACTTTTTGCGCAAAATCCCAATTTGCGTGAAACTTTTGCGTCTCAATCGAGGTTTTGGAGAGGGGGGGGGGAATCATCCGATACCGGCCCCCCTCCTCCCTCCGCCCTTCCCCCAACCCCCCCCCCCCCCCTCCCTTGTTTTTCTCAATGAAGTGAAATTGGATCCGTTTGGAAACAAGGGAGGAAAAAAAATGGCCCGTCCATTCATAAAAAAAAGAAAGAAATCACAGTGTCCTGACCGCGCAACAACCACGCACGTAAATCAACACACACACACACAACACACACACACAGTGTATACACGCACTGTGTTTTATTTAACGCACATAGAAGCGGAATATTTAAAATGGTCGCCAAAGTAAATATCTTTAAATAAAATGGCGTTGCGTATAAGCGCGTTAGAAGAAGAAGAAAAAAAACATCCGCGGCTCCGTGAAAACTAGTCCCCCCCCCCAGCAGCAGCAGCAGCAGCTTACCTTGCGATGCGCGTCCACGTCCTCTGCGTCCGAAAAGATGCGTTAAAATATCCACGCGCACGAAGTGATGATTAAAAGACCACGCAACGTCGTGCACCGGTCCGCGCACTAACACGCAGTATCAAGCAGGATCACGCACTCGCACGCACAGATGCTGCTCGGTCGACGCACAGAAGTTGACTGAGCTTTTTTCTCAATGGTCCGCTCGCTTCTTTCCCCCGGGCTCCGGCAGCGCGCAGGCTCGCTCCCTGATTGGCTGGCCGGGCAGGTCCGTCAAAGGGGGCGGCCAATGGCGTCCGCGGAGGTGGTGACTTGTGCACGAGGGTCGGCTCGGCCAATCACAGCGCGGCAGGGGCTGATATTTATGAATGGCTGGATTTCATTCACGCTTCCCCCCCCCCCACCCTCCCCCCCAGTGTTTTTCTTAAAGGTACAGCTGCGGTGGAAATGTACTGAAGACGTAACTGTAACTGTAACTAATAACTTAGTACATTAACCCCGACACTGTAATCAATTATTATTATTTTATGTGAATGATTCCATTTCTGTTGATTACGTCACTGTTCAGAGGGAATTATTTACTTTTTAAATCAGAATCAGGTTTTATTTCCAAGCAGGTTTACACATACAAGGAATTGGATGTGGTGCGTTTGAGTATTAATATAAAAAAATATAAAGATTTGGAAACAAAAATGTAATATGAAAAGTACAACAAGCGCCTGGGGAGGGGTTGTGCAATATGTTGTAAATAAACACCAGAGACTGGATTGTGCAATGTACTGTTATTTGCCACAGGAAGTTAAAGTGTCATAACAGTTGTTACATTATATTTATTACACACCATATTTTTAGATAAGAGTATTAGATTTTTTATTATGAATTAATCCCAACAAGATTAAGATTAAACTATCTGCAGTATAAACTGGTAAACAGTAAACACTAATGAACGTGAATCATACTCCTCGTTCTATTAAACCTCGGAGCTCGGAATGACATCACTCCCGAACAACCCGAGTTGATAGAGTTCCAGATTACGATGTTTACGTTAGCCAGCTAGCCTTTGTTAGCAAAAACAGTTTCATAACAACGCGTTACGTGACATTTCACACATACTAACACCGTAGTAACACGTCCACAGACAGTAATTGGAATAAGTATAATAATAATGTTTGATTTAATGATATATACAACTGTATCATCTGCATACATGTGAAACCCACTGATTTAGTTTCTTTCTGCTTTTCTTCTAGATTCTTCTCACTTCACTTCACATATGTTTAACAAAGTCACACAATCAACACTGAGTGTGTTTTTATCAAACACACTCAGTGTTGATTCACACACAATCTGACTGGTTTTAATTGAAGTGTGTTTTGTGAAGGAAGTGGAGATGATGAGGTCATCACTTTGACCAGATAAGAATAAAATGTCCTTCAGACCTTTATTGACTCTGGATGAAGGTGATTAACGCTGGTGATCATGTGACCTTTCATCTGGTTTCTAATCCTGTTGCTCCTGTTTTCAAACATGTAGCGTGAGAAATACTTCATCACTTCATACTAGCATTACCTGTTTCATCATATAAATGCATGTATTTATATATTATACTGCATATATCACACATGTATGCATATGTCTGTGTCATATTGAATTTGCTTCGGGTAAATTTAATTATATAATTAATCCCACACCGGACTCCAGGGACAGTAGTTTGTACGTGGGAATCCAAATAAAAAGTAATTTAAACATATTTAAACATATATTGATCCTAACAAAATACTTGAATAAATGACAATCTTTTATTCACAATAATAACAACAACATAGTCTGAGAAGAAGAAGTATAATTTCAATACTGGACTTTTTTACAGTGTAGTATTCGTACTATTACTTAAAACTTGTACCAGTGAAATCTGCTGAGCTCACTCATATTTCCCAGAAAATGAACTGTTGTGATTTTATCGAGGCTGTGACCTTATATTTTAGCGCTGCCACATTTTACGGCACATGCTCTGAATAGAGGAACACAGTTGGTATGTTGTTCATCTTATTAAACACTTTGGTGGCAAAGTGTCGAGATCTTTAAAAGACTTAAAACTGATCTAAAGTGCGATACAAATCTCTCACTGTTTTAAAATAACAAAAGGACTGTTAATATGTATTTGATGGAGAATAAGACATCACCATTCCTGCCTGTTTACTCACATGCACGTGTGCACAGGAGCGGCTGTTGAAGGCCAAAGGTTAAAGGTCACAAATAAATAACCTCTGTCATTATCACCTGCAGTTTCCAAATCGGGAATCTCTGGTATAAACTCACATCACTGCAGACGTCACTCTGTTTAAAGCGAACTCCAGCAGCTGGTATGAAAACTATAATCCCCGGCAAATCCCTGCAGCCACGATGCAGAGATTATGAGCCTGCTGCCGGGGCAATAATAGTAAGAACAGACAAACACGCGTCGAGCTGCCACATCGGATACAGAGCTATGTTTGTCGTTGGACGTCTCCGAGGTCTAAGGCCAAAGGCAAGCAGCTTGTCTTTCACGGCCTCCGCTCGGAGACGTATCTCTGAAAAGTGTGGAGGTGAGACTGTTCAAAAATATCCCCGCTGTCAAAGTTAATTGTACATGTGTGTGTGAAGCATTAAATAGCAGAGGACACGTCTCAGTCGGACTATTTCTAAAGCTGCAGCCTGCAGGCCCCACGCTGCACCGCTCGGCTTGTGCGGATGTGGTGGGTGGTCATTTGGAGGCGTGTGGAGAGCGAGCACATTGCGTTGCTGTTCTCACGCTTTCCTTAAATAAATGTGCCATATGCAGAGGGCGACACGCTGCTTGTGTACATACACTGCCTCTCTCTCTCTCTCCGGGTAACCGTGGGTGTGAAGGTGGAGCAAAGGTTTAAGTCGCCAATGTCCTGTTCCCTCGAAGACGACCACTGTAGGTCAGTGTGACACTGATGTAACGGCCAGGTCAGCGGCGTCGCCTGCTGAGAGCGATGTCGGCTAATCCTGCTCCTAAGACTGCTCCACTCTGCCAGGTGAGAAAGCTGCTGAAGGAAGATGATGTTTTACTCTGTGACGTCAACGCATTCTTCACTCGAGTGCTTGTGTTTGAAAAGTAGAAGCTCTGAAATGTACTCACGTGTACAAAGTTCTCCTCTGAAGGTCATTTCTATTCTGGCTGCAAAGCAAACTGAGACTCATTTCACGTTAATACAGTTTTAATATCAAATATAATATAGTTCAGATATTTGTGCTGCAATGTCGCAAGTAAAAGTAAAAAGTTGACAGAAAAATACCTGAGTAAAGTACAGATACTTGGAAATTCTACTACTGCATTAGTAAAGTCACTGAGTATTTGTACTTTGTTATACTTCCCACTTCTGTTTTTACTTAATTAATAAAACAGTGTAGAAATAATCACAGTTATAAGTAAAAGTCACGTTTTAGTCAAACCCTTTTCATTCATAAACCACATTAAAAATGTTCATCTGGCCAATGCCTGGTATCTTATTTTCTACAAACATTGCCTGTATACGATTATACTATATATTACATAATTATATCTTATTATACAATTATTTCTAAAATCTGTAAATGTGATTTAAACATGCTGACGTGATAACAGACTCCAGAGGGTTAAGTAAAAGTACTGAAGTATCAGCATCCATTAAAATGAAAGTTCCAAAAGTAAAAGGACTAACTATTTACTTTTTTCCATTTCATTTTATCACTGGACCATAATCATTGATGCATTAAACTTTAATGTTGCAGCTGCTAAAGGTGGAATTAATTTTAACAACTCATTTTTTACTACTGTAGCTCGTGCATTTCCCCTTGAGAATCAATAAAATCTTATTTTAACCTCTAATGAAATGAAATCATTTTTATTAGTTATTGTGTTTAATTAATCTGAGTCTGAAAACATCTGTATAAGATGCTTCATGTTCATTTTCCCACCGACTTGTGTCAGTTCCCTTTAAAAGGTTCAGAGGTCGTTAATGACTGAACGCTTCAGGACAAGATGCTGAACAGACTTTGTTTTGTCGAGTCGCTGAGAACTTTGAACTTTTCCACCAACCTGAGTGAAAAAGTGCTTTAAAAAACAGGAAAAACTCCCCATCAGCAGATTCCAGGGGCCGAATAAAACTCTGTTCATTCCTTCATCCCATCAGTCGAGTCACAGCGATGAAGCGCATGGGGGGGAGATTATCACCGTACAGCTCAGAGTCTCGTTCGTCCGTCCCAGCTTCTGTTAAAATGCACATTTCAAAAAGAGTTTGAAAATGGAAAGTAGCGCCTCTGGGTGCAGGATGCTCTCGCTGAGGGACAAGATGTGACTTGCCTGCTATTAATAGCACTTTGGGAGATAATTCCTGCCTTGTTATCTTAGCAGCCGGACTCAACAAGCCTCGCCAGGGGCAGACTCTTCTGAGGCTCTCAGTTGTATAACCAGACTTTCCTTTATTACCGTTCTCTCTCTGCTTGATTCAACCTCCTGCTCCTTTGACATTTTCTTTTTTCTTTACGATGCCATGTCTTTCCACAAACACTCTGCTCCTGGTGGATCAGTCCTCTGCAGGGTTTTGGCCACAAATGGAAGGGTTAGAACAAACAGAGAAATCGAACCTGGTGATGTCGCTCTAGAGGAAAAGATCATTTTAATAATAATAATAACCCAAAAATGTATTTTGCCTTTCAAGGGACCATAGGACGCTTCCCATATTTGAGGGAGGACACATTTAAGGTGATATAGACAGAGACAGATAGAACCAGACCAGGTCCAATGCAGTTTTGAACAGATGAGTTTTGAGTAGCTTGTTGATTTGGTATTGCTCTCTCTCCTGAAGGCCTCAGTCTGGTGTGGGGGGGTGAGGAGCAGACCCACTTTTATTGCATAATTTCCTCAGAAGCCCAAATGTCAACCTGCTGGTGGAGATGCATGAAAAGCCAGAGGGAAAGCTACGTCATCTGGGATCTGTGGACGTCTGGTTGAAATTTGATTGCGATTATTTCCAGTAGTTTCCTTCGAGGAGGTTGTTTTAAATACTTAATTTGGAGCGGATCCGGATAAACAGGCGGATCCAGGAATTTCCTTTCATTTTCCTTATCGTGGTGAAATAGAATATCCCTCTAGTTTATCTTTATTACCCGAGATATTTCTCGTGTTAATGGTCAAACCTCATTGCTCCAGTGCATTATCTGCACCGCTTCCAGTCACCAGTGTATCATGGGCTGATATCCAGAGACAGTCTCCAGTCAAACCAGTCTGCATGTCTGTGAACCGTGGAAACAGAAATCAATCTCTCCATCGAGTTCTCCAACCAGTGTAATATCTATAGGATGCTGAAATCAGGATATGTTGTTTACGTGCTTCAACACAAAAACCTGATAATAACCAGTGAACCAATGTAAACACAGTCGCTGACTTCCATGTTGCTTGAACGAGACAAACTCCTTCTTTGTTTAACTGCTTTTAAAAATCTGCAAAAGTTTTTTGTACAATGTCTTTTAGTCGCTGGTGAAAGTCCTGATTCACTTCCGTGGTCGGCATAAACATAAAGAAAAATCCAAAAGCACCGACATCACCAGGATCTGTGATTATTGATTTGTAAGGTTAAAGAAAACAACAGGGACACACTTCATATTCGAGCTCTTGTGTTTATTTGGTCAAATGTCCATCAGCTAGCAGACAGTGGGGGGGGGGACGCAGAGACAGACACGGGGCAGAGGCGGGACTATTGATTCCTCGACCTCCTCCATCCAATCAGGTCCTGGTACAACACGGGGGGGGGGGGGGGGGGCGCGTTCTGCCCTTGACCCTCTGTCGGCTGAGAGCCTCCCACCACCCTGACCCTGAGGGGGGGGGGGGGCGTGTGATGACTCTCATCTGTGACTTTGATGATTTTTATGCACATGTGGAACAACCGCTCGCTGCATCTGTGCCTCTGATGTCACTCGATAGCACTAATCAGTCCCAGGACCAGGAGGGTGTCACACTGCGGCCCGGCCTCAGAGGACAAGGGGGGGGGGGGGGCAGATGGAAACAGACGACTGTGATTCTGTTGATTACTGAACGTGCTGCTGATATGAACTATTATACAGTGATATGTACGATTTAAAGAAAAGTTGGACATTTGAGCTGTTTTAAGACATGAACGTTTTCTGGAGTTTCACATGTGAAGGTGGAAGCAGGAGATTGTCCAAGTGAAAAGCAGATGTACCAGTTCCTCCTGTTAATGTGATGTGTGTTAAAAACTACAGTGACCAGCTGATTAACGAAAATAATCAGTTTTAAGAGATTAAACTAATTCAATGTGAGATCTGGGACAGAGCAGCCCCCCCCAGTCACACCACTGTCCTCTGTGTTCTTATCTTTTCAGCTTCAGGAACCTGCAGATGAAGACGGACACAGATATCACCTCCCTTTGTTTGGTAACTTCAGTTCTGTGGCAGGAAATCCCATCAGTCCGTCTCCATGACGACACTAAAGGGACAACTCTGCTTTTAAAGGGTCGAGAGAATCAGCTGCAAACTATTTTGGGGATAATTTAAAAACGTGAGAATCTAAAGTTGCTACAAACAATTGTTGTTTCTCTGTCGTCGTGTAAATCTGAGCTCAGCGTGGATCCATTTATCTGTCGAGGTCATTGATTAGGGACACGAGACATGAGCTGTGACACAAATTGGAAACTCACTGTGTGTGTGTGTGTGTGTGTGTGTGTGTGTGTGTGTGTGTGTGTGTGTGTGTCGGGGGGGGGGGGGGGGGCATTCATGTATGATCCGACAGTAAATCACAAACAGAGGAAAAACTTCATGTGGTAATTCTACTTTCTTTATCCCTCAAAATAAAGTAAAAATAATGAAAATCACAAGGAAACACATCAGATACGGTGAATTTTTAAGTTTCAGAATAGTTTTCAGAATAATCAGATCCACACTCTCCGTTTGTTCACTCTCCTTTTGTTTCAGCAGGCATGCGGTGATGTAAGTTAACTTCAGATAAAATATTATAAACAAATATATACACATCGGTAATATAGAACTGTCTAAAACCATTCGTTCGGTAAATGTAGAGCTACTGTAAACATGCACTCTGTCACCACCGGGGCCTCTGGACGCCCAGGCTCCGTCGGTAAAGGAGGAGGAGGATGTTCCCACAGTGTTTCAGTAGATTTAAATTAATGCCACTTGTGTTGAATGGCTTCATCTAACCTGAACTCCATCCCGTGTGAGGACGAGCTGTGTGTTTCCCTGGAGCCTGGGAGAGAGAGGGTCCACTCAGTGGGATTTAAAGGGAATCAGGGTGTAAAGGCATCGCAGCCCGACCCTGCATATCAGCGAGGTTCAGTTCGTCCCGTCAGAGCGTCTCACCTGTCTCACCCTGTCTCACCTGTCTCACCCTGTCTCACCCTGTCTCACCCGTCTCACCCGTCTCACCTGTCTCTCCCTGTCTCACCCCGTCTCACTCTGCCCTGCTACATTAATACATATGATCCAAGCAGGGCGACAGTTTTCCACAAACGTCCGACTCACATGAAATGTAGATTTTCTGAATTTCAACATGTCTTCATTCAACTTAAGTTCTAGAAATAAAATTGATGTCTTGTTTTTTTCATAGTTTACAAAAAAAAACAATTAACTGATACTGGGTTTTTGCACTGATATGTTTATTTATTTATATATAACTGTTATCAAGACATGTAATGTACTCAATGGGGAATTCTACAGTTCTATAATAAATGTAGTAGATTTATGGATCAGATATATTCATTTTAACCATTTGCGGCTCCACACAGCATCAATAATGTCAACTCAAGTTTTATGAACTAACTTTAAGTCATAACTTGAAAAAACAAACTGACATACTGGATTTTTGAGACTATTTACAACTATTTATCATTTAAAAATCAATTAGTTCAAACTTGACGAGTTGCTGATGCAGATCACATGTTGTCATTAAAAGCTTGTGATTGGACCCTGACTTGAGATTATTTTGTTGTTTTTAAATTTTTCCCAGAAACCATGAAAAACCAAACAGAAGAGACGACGACAGCCTCGTTGATTCAAATCTAATCTGATGCAAACGAGACAAAGTGGAAAACTGTCTTCAGACGTGAGCGTCTCTGACGGACCGGAACCCCTCTAATCTAAAAGATCCACGTTAACAACAATGATATACACAACTGTGTGTACAGAATATTTGAGCTACATCTACTTCCCAGAAATATACATAACCTCTGTCTGCACATACCGGGGAATACACTCTGCCATGTTTGTAAGGACATGGACACACTCTTTATAAAACACTGAACTCAACAGTGTCTTCCACCTTCTGCGATGAAACCACGATTCCTCCCGTTTTGGTCCGTTTCCCTCGGTGACGTCTCGTCTTTATTTGGTAGATGAAGAAATGGTGATGGCGTTAAAGCCGCCCGCCACCCTCCAGCAGGGGCAGGCTCTGGGATTTGCACTGTGACAGCACACTTGACATTGTGACTCGGTGTCTGACACGGTAATTAGGCGTTGGGTTTCACTGGAGGAGAGGGATAAATTTAGTTCCCCCTGTCAGTGCTGCCGTAAATAAAAACCGCGGGGGCCCTGCTCGTGTACCCTTGATGGGATTTATTTCAATCCCTGACCCACTGGAAGCGTCCTGCTCAATTCGCCGTGGACGGTTTGCGTTTGAACGCAGCGACAACCTCGCAGGACAAAATGAGTTCGAGGACGAGCTCCAATCTCTACTTTCAATCTCCACCCGGGTCAATTTATGAAGCGATAACTGGACCGGCGCTTCCTCCGGAATCCAGATCATCTGCAGAGTCTGTGAATATTGTTTAAAGGGTGTTTTATTTTGTAGGCCAGTGACGCCAAGGGGATAAAATCATCCCTATATGTTTCCAGGCCACTGTTACGCCCCAGTACCGTCAACCCACAAACAAAATGAGTCAATAATGGATGAGGCTTCCCCCCCCCCCCCCTCTCCTCCTCGGCTGTACCCTGTCGTCAGTCCCTGGTGCGAGCGCTCTTACAAGAAACCACTCTTTCATTATTCATACAGGTGTTTTGAACCGAGAGCCGGGCTCTCACTCTATTTACTCGCCGGCCTTGTAAACATCCACGTCTGCTCTCATTACACCTCTCTGTCTCCTCGTAGTGTTTCAGGAGCTCATCGTACGACCTGCTGCTCCTCACCGGTCGCTCTGGCCAAGGTTGTGTCCGACAGGCAGTGCAGAACTGGTGTATGGCTAATTTCTGGGCGGGGGGGGGGGGGGGCTTGAATCCATGTCTGGATGATGGTTACACAGGAATAGGTCGGTGCCGTGTATGGAGTCTTTTCATTTCAGGTGCCGTCACTGCAAGTTGTCTGTTGGCATCCAGACTTTCGGAACGTTCCGCTTCCTGTAATTGGAATTCCCAACCAGTCGTCTGATGTGTGTGTGCGTGTGTGTGTGTGTGTGTGTGTGTGTGTGTGTGTGTGTGTGTGTGTGTGTGTGTGTGCATATGTTTTGTAAAATGTGTGTGTTTCTGGCACGTGCATGCACGGGTCCTAGTCGCGGCGTTTCTTGAAGAAGAAGAACGGCGTCTTCTGCGGCGGGCCCAGTAAAATGGGGACCTGGTTCTTGTGTGTGATCCTGATCTGTAAGAATCAGACAGAGTGATGACGTTATTACGCTCGTACAGAAATCTGCTCACAGGATGACAGTCATCACTTCCTGGCTTTTCACAGCAGAGCGTTATAAAACCAGTCGCTGCGACCTTGTATATAATATATAACCCACATAACACAACCAAAGAGCTCTGTATCCTCCGCCCCCATGAAGGTTTACTCTGACAAAATGAAAAACAGTTAAAAAGGCTTTGAGGATGGATAAATAACAGTCGATTCTAAAGACTATAGCCGGGCTGAGATATCTGACGGCTTGACGGTGTAGGAGGTTGAAGCTGGGGGAGTGCAGAGGAGGGAGATGAACAAAAGAGCAGAGAAATGAGCCAAGACAGGATGAAAGCTGAGAAAAAGCTGAGTACGACACATACAGCTGACTTTATCTGTCAGGGATGAGGACTGCAGATGTGCATTTACATCCAGAGGCTCAGGGCTGCTGTGAAAACTCCAAAACCACCGAGACACAGCGACGCCTGACGCGGTGTTTAGCACAGACTGTAAAGAAAGATGGACGACACGACGGCTCCCAAAGGTGAAGCCAACGCATCTCGATCCCAACCTGGTGGCTGGCTGCAGTATAACACATACATCCTGCCTCCTCCATGTTAACAGATGGGTCATGGACCAAAGTAAAACATGTCTACGCAGTTTTCTGCTCCTCCAGATTAAAACGCTGCCACGGAGTTTTCAAACTGACACAGGACCAGCAGAATCTTTACTCGTAGCGTCTCTAAAACTCAGCCCCAGTGGAGGAATGTTGTGCTTTTTCAAAACTGAACTGAATTTGTTCACTCAATACTAAAGTCTTGACATATATGAGCCTCAGGAGGACATTTTCTATTCTATTCTATTGTGACTGAAAACGCTGCAGTGGTGGAGTTCAGTCTCACCGTGCAGGGGGGCTGCATCCAGGGCTCGCCATCAATCTGCATGGGCAGCCGCCGGGACGTCCTGTGGAGAGGGGGAGAGAGAGAGAGCCGGAGAGGGGGGGTGTGGGGGAGGCAGAGAGAGAGAGGGAGAGAGGGAGGTTGTGAAGGTCAGATCACACACACCTCAGAGGCACGAGAGGCCTGTTCACACTGTCCCAGGACAGGGTCACACACTGCACCCTTTGTTCCCATGAGGAGAGCCATTCCCAGACAGGCCCCCCCCCCTCTTTAAACTCACAGAGCCACTGTACACACACACACACACACACACACACACACACACACACACACACACACACACACAGAGTCAAAGTTGGTTTAGGACTTCCATGCGTGGCTCTGCGGCTACAGAAACACTGTGTGGGAGAATGGCTGTGATGAATGCTCTCTCTCAGTTCGGGTCGAGGAAAATATGAGGAGCGCTTTGCCGAACGAGTGTAAATGTCCCCTCTTCAGTACAGTAACCGACACAATGTGAGAGTTTAATGGGCCGAGTCCGGTCACAGCAACACAAACACTCCTCTTTGAATAAGAAAACGCCAGAAGGACCCAGAAGTCTGAGAAATAAACTGCAGCAGCAAACAGAGGATTTGTGTTCGTGGTCTGTATGATGAAGTGGCCAATCATTGATGGAGGAATTAAATCCTCTAGTTTTATCTTTTCCCCCCTTTTATCTTGTCGTAATTGATTTTATTCTTTGTATTGATTATTGTTTTGCTTGAAATGTACATTATTGTTACCACAGCGACATCCACTGATCGCCACGTGTAGATTCTGGCTCCAAATACGCAAAACATTAATATGCGGAATATTTTCGGCTGCACGCGGACGTCCGCTCAGGGGTCAGCGCGTAACCCTGGTGGACGTTGGTGGATGACGACATTTACGTCAACAGGACTAACGGACAGCAAAAATCAAGAATCTTTCCACGTGAAGGTTTTTGCTCTTTGGTATAAAACACAAAGATAGAGATATAAGAATTAATTTGTTTGCTGAGCTAAGTGAATCCCTGCGTTTTCAGAATCCCGTACATGGATTCGTCTCTGGTTCTGTGACTCAGTCCTCTGCTGCATTTGCTAAAGCATGAAGTTGAAATCTATAATTGAAGAGCTACATGCATGTTATTGTTTGGCTCCTGCAGGGACTTTGGGCTTCAGATGCACAAAAACACTCAGAAGAAAATACATTTTTGATCACGCATGTATCGAGAGGTGGATTCGTATTGTTCCAGTTGGTCGACCAGAGGGCGGAGAAGACGAGGGGAGGGCGGAGACCTGAGGGAGGAGGGCGGACTGAACGTAGGGGGGGGGGGGGGGGGGGGGGGGGGGGGGGGGGGGGTGGGGAGGGTGGGGGGGGGGGGGGTGTGACCTGATGGTGACGCTGGCACACTGAGCCAGTCTGCGTCCGGCGCTCTTCAGGCCCGTGTAGATCTGTCCCATCTCGATCGCCCCCTCCAGGCCGACCACCTCCAGCAGCTGGTCGCTGAAGTCTGGAGGGAGAAGGTTCCAGAGAGAGTTTGTGTTAGAGGCGGAGAAACAGAGGAAGTTATTAGAAAAGATCTCTTTATTACACCGATAATATTCAGCATGATTCACCATCATAACAAAGCAGAGAAGGATTTGGTGATGAAACATTTCCTGCACTTTGACCGTCTGACTCTGACTGAGGCGATAATCAACACTTTCACTTTGGCTTTTCTCTCTTCTGCACGTACACACATCTAATTTGTACTTTGAGTTTTCAGCTGCTTCTAAACGACGGAGCTCAACACTACGAGCACCTCAGAGAAGAGAGAGACTGTGTGATGGTGTGAGTCTTCACCCTCTTGTACGATTTACTGCATTTTGGACTAAATCTATGATTCCTCTCCCCGGGACTTTGAAGGTGGCCACTGGGATCAGCTACAAACACGTTCACACACGTTTCAGGAACTCAAGACACACAAAAAAAGACCTGAACTCTGTTGTAAACCTGCAGAAAGTCGTTGTTTTTGCAACACTTCACTATTTACACATCCGGCAGTTACAGAGCAGCATTAGAATTCATTTGGACTCATGTCTGCATCCTCCTGATGACTCCAAGTCCCATATCCACCCTCTTCTAGCTCAGAGTTTGGTCTCCACCACCTCCTGAGAGAAGCTTTCTGATTGGACGCAGAATAAGTACACTCCCCTGAGCACAGGAAGAGTCGTCAAACAATTGAAACTAAAATACTATGATATTGAGACAGATAAATGAACAATTAACTCTGAGACACAGGATTAAAACTGGGAAATAAATTCTTCATTGTATTTAATACTATATTTAACTGTATTTAGTAGTTTTTCACTGCACAAAAGTGAACCTTAACATCACAGGATGAACAAATAAGAGAATAAACCTATTTAAAAAGCTCACTGGTGTTTTAACGGGTCGACATTTACCAAACATTTCCTTTTCAACACACATCACACACATCAACAACACATCACAAGCTGATAGAATTGTGCGTTTGTGTTCGGCCCCTGAAACTTCACAGGTTTTTACAAACGCTTTGTGAAAGGAATGATTAGTGGAAATCTGAGAAACGTTTCGTCTTCACAGCCAGTTTGATAATTTGTGAGGCGCAAACGTGCCTGTGGCAATAAACCCGGCTAATTAACCTCAGCATGTCTGGTGCTGGGACCAATGTGGAGGAGATGAGCTGTTGTTTTTGACAGCGATGGAGTTTTTATAAATGCTTTTATTCTTTTAGTTGGATTTTATTTGTGTTCCTCTGATTGTTCTTATTATTCTGTTTAATCTGATTATTGGGAGATTGTCGAGTCTATCAGACCTTTTTTCTCTGTCTAATCTCACTATTTGTTGTGTGTATGTATAAATGTGTTTATTTTGTTGTTACCTTTTGTGTTTTGTACTTTGTAGGATTTTAATTATCATCCTGTAGATGAAAACTAGCCTGTGTGACTAATCTGGCACATTTATAAGAATGCATGTTAATTAATTGTACCTTTTAAAAAAATAAACATCTCAGAAAGACGGATGGTGAATTTCACACATTTATTAAATATGCTTCTCTCCAAACTCGGGGTTGTTTCTTATAATTACATCTTCCTATTATTAATGCCAGACAAAATAAAATAGAATAAAAGTTTTGTGGTTGTTCGAAGCTGCAAACAGAAAGAGTTGATGCAACACGAGGCCTCAGGACGACTCCGGTTCAGAGGAGGTAAAGAAAACAAAAAGAATGCAAACAATGTGACAGGTGAAGAGTTTCTGATGCATCAACTCGGAGATGAACTCGGTGATGAACTCGGAGATGAACTCGGTGATGAACTCGGAGATGAACTCGGTGATGAACTCGGAGATGAACTCGGTGATGAACTCGGATATGAACTCGGTGATGAACTCGGAGATGAACTCGGGGTCATCGGGTGATTCTGAGGCCACGAGCTCACTGACGCTTCAGGGTTTTAAATCAAAAACTATCTCCGTCCATATCAGCGCATCAGACATATTTCATATCCATATTATCGAACCTGAAAACGCTTGTCTTGACATCGTGTTTTTGTCAACAGCTCATCTTTTATCAAAAGCTCTCGATCCTCGATGTCTTTCCAAGTTTACATCTTCTTCCTCTGTGTGTATTGTGCAGATGTACGTTTGGAAATTCCCTCTCATCGTTTCTCAGAAGATCTGTGGTGAAAACTAATCTCTGTGCAGCAGCTGGGAAACGTCGTTTCTTACATATGTTGAACAGCCTGTGTTTGTTTAAGTGTTTAAAACTGTTTGTGTGGAGCCTGAACGTGGGACATTTGTAAAGAAGCTGCCATTTCGTGCCTGGTGACAAAAGACGATCAAGGTTTTTTAAAGGAACAACTTTGAGTCACTGGAACTCTTTAATATTTCAGACGACAATTCAAAGGAAACGTCGGAGCAGGAACAAACATTTAAAAATGAGTCAAAGTCTTCGCTTCACTTCTGTCGGTCCCTGTTAGAATTAAATGCTCGAGGGCAAACGTATCAGAACAGAAATAAAATGAAGCGTTCTCTCTGCTCCACGACATGACAATGTGGATATAAAACATGTTAAAGTTGGATATTATATTCCCTTTCTCATCAGATACATTTGAAGCATTATTAGAATAATATTGTTTTTAAAAACATGATGCTTCAAAGCTTTCACCACATCGTTGCGGATCAAACTCCGGATTCTGGATTGTTTCTTTATTTGGGTTATAAAACACTATAATCAATCTTTCAAATGTTTGTTTTTTTGGTACATTTAGAATTAATTCCCAACAGGTTCCTAGAAACACAGAATTCCCAGAAAAAAAAGTACTCAGGACCTGATCCCAGTGTCCTAAAAGGCCGCTTCAAATCCGGATCACGTGATCCCGACCCTGCGTCAGACTGGGACCTTCCGCCTCACGCACAGACAGCGACTGTTCAACATATGCACATCTGCCTCTGCGGAGCTTTCCAGGAAATATTCCTAATAGGATTGGGCAGCAATTAAGAAGAATCTGAAACAGTTGGAGACCGGGATCAAGACGAGGGGCGGCCGACACAATGGAGACGACACATGACAGATGGGCATTAAAAAGGAAAGCTGACGTAAAGATGGAGGCCGTCTGTCGTTCGCCGCAACATCCTCACACGCTGAGGAAGAGGACGTCTATTTTAGGTGTTTTCTGTGTATTTTAGGATTTTTAAAAAACATTCTTTCTGTGAAGGCCTCTTATGTCGTACTATCAAATATATAACCCCCCCCCCCCTCCTTCGCACTCCCAGTCATTCACCAGTACTTCCTCCAAGCACCAAATATGGTCATGGCGTCCTGCCCGTGTCCCAGAGTGGGAGCCTGATGGCGGAGTAGCCCACTGTGCCGCTTCTCACCCTGCCGACCATTCCCGCCTCATCAGATCCCTGCGCTTTTGACTCTCAGGCAACCGGCACAGTTACTTCTCACTGAGGTAGAGCTAAGAATAGAATAGAACAGCCTCTTACATAACGCAGCCGCACTGCATTCTGGGATGGGATGGCATTGCTTTACCAAGCGAGAGGCGTTATGCCGCTGTGCTGCACTACTTTCTCTGCAGCTGTGCAGGGAGAGTTCATTCATTATATCTTTATCACGTTCTATACGGTAAATCATAAAGTCCTTCTTCATATCATATTAACATCTGATAAGATGAAGTACAGGATGTATAATAATATGATAAAGTATTTTACAGAGCACTTTTCAAAAATAAAGCAGACATACATATATATATATTCTGTTTTTATTCATTTACTTATATCCTTTTCTTTGTCCCTGTCCTGATTTGATTTAGACGTCAATCATGATTTCATCTCTGTAAATCTCTTGGGTCAGTTTCTGTTGTGTGTTTAGTGTTGATGTCTCTTTAAATGTTGTTTATTTATAATCCTTGAAATCCTTTGAATATTATAGTTCATGTATTTTCCAGAAAAGGTCACTTGTATAGAGATAAATGCTCTGTTGATATATATGTTGGAAATAAAAAAGGATGAACATAGAGCAACTGTGTAGAACCTTATATTTGCCATCATTTTAATCAGGAGGTTTTTAAATCAGACTTTCAAATATGGAGATTTAACTAAATTTCCTAAACTGCGGGTTTGAATTGTTAGTCAACACAAAAACAGGAAATGTAAAGAAATATGTTACAACAATTCTTCTAAAGCTTAATAAAGATTTATTAATGTGTGGCTCCTCTTTTTCATCCTGAGATATCTGTTTTTCATTCAGGAGTTGATGTTCCCCTCTCTGGTTGTTTGCTTGTAATTTAGCAGGATTTCTGAAAATATCCTGGATAGTTTCACACGGAACCTGGTGGAAGGATCTGGTGTCAGGGATGAAACCATTAACGGGAAAATATCCAGTGTTCAGTGCAGGTCTGGTCACAGTTTCAGGGTCATTTCCTCCAATAGCTGATCTCAGATCAAGACACGTTGGGAACTTTGGGGACAAACACAGAATAAAATCGTCATTATGAGGAATCGTGTCCCACAACCACCACCACGGAGCTCTGTGGCTCATAATAACTGATAATACTTGACAATAATAAAAGTATTTCTTGTCTTTTTCTTTACGTTCTAAATGCAGCGACGAGTTATTTATAACAACCCTTCAATTAGAAACTGAAAGATGAATTTTAAATCCCCCCCGAGGGAAAAGCTGCAGCTTTCATTGTGCATCAGCTCGAGGTGTCGGGCTATAATTACCAGCAGGAATATTTGTGCATCCTTCCTCCGCCCACTCTCCCTCCCTCCCCCCTGATCGCCGGCCTGTTATTGTCACCGGGGGGTAAGTGTCATGGCAGATGGTCAAGAGGAACTGCAGCTCCACCTCGCCAGTCCTGACGGAGGTAAAGGTACGGGGGGAGAGCACTTGGCCTTTGGACAAAGAACATTATGCTACAATGATGAAGTAGGAAATCAAACACGCCACATGGACGCTCGGGTTCCTGCTCGGACACGTCGGTCAGAGTCTGTCGTCCCACTCGGGAGGAAAGAACCATGGGAAAGAACATTTCAAATAGTTTTTAAAGATGATTAAAGCAAAACGCCCGCGTCATCGTTTCCATTCCCTTCAAGTGACTGGCCTCTTAACGAGCCGCCATTCATTAACTCTGAGTAAATGTATCACTGGAAGGTCGTCCACTCTCCCACCGTCCGCTGCTCTGGACCAGAACTATTTCCAGCCACAGAGGAAGAGGAGGAGGAGGAGTGGGTGGGGTGGGGGATCAAAATAATTACAGTCGGCTGTTTTCTGTTGTGTGAGAAGAAAACAATATGCAGACTCACAGTGTGATCCGTCTAAAAATAACCTCCGTCTTGGTGTGTCACAGCCTGTTGTTGGGGGGGGCTGTGGAGCCAGGGTGGGGTGAGGGGAGGTAGCGGGGGGGGCCTGGGGTGGACGGTGTCGGACAAGAGGGGAGACGAGTGAGTCATGAGGGGGGGGGGGACAGAACTAGTTTTTTTAAATCACAATAAAACTGGACGAGCACTTCTTTACTGCTGATTTACCATCAGGACCAGAAACGGCCGCTGACAGAACTTCTTTCAAACAAACAGAAAATAAAGACGTTGTGCTTTAATAAGATAAATCTACTGTTCAGTGAGAATCCACAGCCGCTGAACCCCGACACCGCTCCATCGATCAGGGGCTTTCAGGGGTCAGATGCAGAGCAGGATGGGTTCTGTTGCCTGACAATTATTTAAGCCGTTTTCAGGAACTGACCTGCAGGTACAACCGGGAGAATTAGCCACGGAGTTTACCCACAGTTTGTCTTTCACAGGTTTTCTGCCCAGACGCGTTCACAACAGCAGCAAATCCTCCACATTATTCAGACGAGATTCAGAATCTGAATTCTTTGGCAGTAGTATGATAAAGAGCTGAACCGCCCAACAGTCCCCTTATGAAACCACATTTAAATTAATGTAGATCCAGATTTTTATTTGGATCCGCACCAACACACACTCATAAATATCAGTTCTCTAGATAAACCAGATTTGTTTCATCAAGATCCGTGAACTATTCTCTTCTCTATTTCTTTTCCTCTATTATTTTTTTGAAAAACTATTACATAAAGTTAAAGAAGGTGAAAAATATTCCCGGATCCATACCAAAACTCAATGGCTTCTTCCCTGACTCATATTTCATCCTTCCACTAAGTTTCATGATGATCCATTCAGTAATTTCTGCGTTACCTTGCTCACAAACAAAAAACACAATAATAAACTAACTATGTAAAAAGATAACCTCCTCAACCAATCGAACGTCAGTCTCAGGAATCAATTGCGACGTTTGACCGTTTTTATATCATCAAAAACTAATTAAAACCTTGATGCAGACACATGAACATTCATCAGTGTGATAAGAACTCTGATCTCTGGTCCATGTCCAGTCTACTAACATGGAGGAGGCTGGGTTCATGAACTATACTGCAACCAACCACCAGGGGCAATACAGATGTATGGCTTCACTTTGGGTAAGCGTCACGTCGTCCATCTACATCCACAGTCTATTAACTGAGGCCAGTTCTTTTCCCAGGAAATATGGATCATACCAATACGAGGAATTTGTCCAAATAGTATAAAGTATATAACAGATATTTTATTTGATGCTTTCCATCCTCACAGTGTCAATAGAACAAGTCAATTACTCCCTGGTCTCCGTCCCTGGAGCACTGAGCTGCATCCACTTTATTTCTGTGCATCCTTTCCAGCGACATCCACCGGAGGAAGCTGAGAGGAAATCTGATCCAGGAGCAGGGAGGAAATAACCGGGGGAGGGGAGCGATGGCTCACAGATAAAAGTCGAGGAGGAGCAGGGTGACACCGGGGCCTTCGTACATCAATCCTGTCAGCGCCCTCTTTCCCTCGCCCTGGTTTCCTCTGCACCTCTGACTCCACCCGGCCGACAGTGGCCCGGCTCTCGCTGCCGCTTCGTTAAAATTCAGACGGCGTGAATTCTTCCTGCCCACCTCAGCACCACTGGAAACCCTCAGCCCTGTTATCCACTGCAAGATTTTGTTTTGTCCCATTTAGCGAATGCAATTTACAGGATGACGTCAGAACAGCAGGAACAGGGTGAGTCAGGGAGGAAGCACGTTACAAAATTAAGAAATCACTGATGTTAAAAAGAGTTTCTCACCAGCTCATTGCTTCAGAGAACTGGTTTTTACAGGATGAGTTTTAATTATCATTCTTTTGTCCTTTTTTATGGACATTAGGACTTTTAAATTATATTTTTAGATGTTAAATGCTATCGGATTAAAAATAATAATAATATCATTTGTAAAGTACTTTTCAAGGAAACTTAAAGACACTTTACAAAGTATAAAACAATACATAATATTGTATTATACTAAATTTGATATAATTATTCCACAGAGACTATTTCGTTTTCTTGTTATTATTTGTCCTCTTTGTGAAGCACTTTAACTTTATTATTATTATTAGTTTTCGTTAGTTGACACATGACATCAAATGTCTGAAACTGTCAATCAATCAATCAAATGTTATTTGTATGGCCCATATTCACAAATTGTATCATAGGGTTTATGATAGGCGCTGCATCCTCTGCCCTTAACCTTCGACTGGAGTGAATTATTAAATTACCAATAAAACCCAACAACACACACACACTCACACACACTCACACACACACACACACACACGTGCACACACATGGACTGCAGCACTCTGACACTTCCTGTTCAAACCCAAACTTCCCTTTGCCTCGGCGTGCTCGCAGCAGATTGACGGCAGCTTCTTTCCTCCAGTTGTTTAAAGCAGGTATCAGTAAATTGCAATGACACAAGTGATTGTGTTAGAGTCCTGAGTGAAACTGGACTGTCTCTGTGTGTCAGCTGTGGTTTGTGTCCGTGCAGAACACAAACCAGAGCAGAGCCACAGTGAGTCACAGGACTGAAGCTCCGGCGCTGAGGTCACCAGCGCCCGGGGCTTCTTTCACTCTCTCTGGGTGAACCTGGCTGATTGCATTATCTGCAGCAAATGGATTTAAAAGCTTTAGTTCATTGTGCCAGAGAACGAAACTGCCACAAACAATTAGCTGTGTGATAAACATGCAGGCACGCTGGTACACACACACACACACACACACACACACACACACACACGCACAGACACACACACGCACACACAAACAGAAATGCATACCTGTCTCCCTGAAACTGGAGCAACGTCTCCAGTCCTGTTTCCAAATAGCATTAGCAGGAGGAGCTAATTTAATCAGGCTTGAATCCAGAGGGACAAATGTTTGGAGAGAGATTCCATCACACACACGTTCAAACATGCAACATATGGATGGAGTCACACAAAAAATATTATTTAGATGACAAAGGATTTGAATCCAGTAGTTTACACGTCCAACTAATATATAACACTAATATAGAATCTGACAGAATCTGATATGAAGCGGAATATCAGTGGAACACTCATTTCCATTGGCCATGTGAACATCTGTTTTCTTTATGATCCGTTTAGACCAAACACGAGGCCGATTCATACACAAAGTCAAAGACACAAATCCACGTTGTTGCTGTATTCAAACTTTTGTTCACTTTACCACGAACCCAGCGATTTACATTCAACAGTTGGTTATTTCCGTGTGTGGGTTTAGATTAGAGGAGGAAATGGAAGAGTTTCAGGGACTCGTGTCTGAAGGAGACGGGGATGGAAGAGAACAGGCAGATACTCGCAGGTTGCGTTGCGTCACTTGTGCGATTAAACACAAATGAGCCAGTGGCCAAACTCACACAAGTAACACTGTGTGAACATTTGTTTTGAGTTTGGCCTGAATTCAAGATTAAAGTCCAGGATTTTCACGAAGGAGACGCAAGTTATTTTCCCTTTGAAACCAATAAGTTCATTTATTTATAAACCTTAACTGTGTGATTATTATTATAACTAAATCAAACGACCCATGAGGACTTCAGAAGTGAAGAAGTCACTTTGGAGGATTTACCTGAAACTGCGTCACATGACAGTTCAATGATTAAACTCATCTGTGCAGAGGTGCAGCCCTTCATGAAAAACTCACGGTGACTGATTTGAGTCATCATTGTTTCTTCCTGCAGAATAATTTCTTCCCCGCGTCTCCCCCCCCCCCCCCCCCCCCCACCCCCCCCCCCCCCCCCCCCCCCCCCCCCCCCCCCCCCCCCCCCCCCCCCCCCCCCCCCCCCCCCCCCCCACCCCCCCCCCCCCCCCCCCCCCCCCCCCCCGCGTCTGTCTTTTCTCCAGCCTCTAACCCTGAGATCTCCATGGAAACTAGGTTTTGTTCAATCAGCGCAGATGTAGAGACGAGAGAGAGGAGACACAGAAGTCGGGTTGAATTTAGGAAACCTCGGTGAGTAGAGAGCTGGTTATTTTACACTGTTGGTGAAACAACTGCAGATTCTTCATACAGGTAAAAACTAAAGAGTTTATTTAAGAGAATAAATAACTACAACTTGAACTTTTTGATGTCAATGTGAGTGAATTGATAAGTTTTATACATTATACTTCGTCTATCTGCAAACAAAGTTAAAGTACTTGTAATACCCAGCACCAGTGACTCATTAGAATTGGTCCCTGATGAAGAAGAACTCTAACAGTCATTTATTAAAACCCTCCGATTCCTCTTTAGATCTTTTCAAGACATTTCCTTTTTAAGAAATCGATTTTATCAAATTTATTTGACCTCGCAAACACAAATGTCTTCCTCCAAAGAGACTCAACTTTAATTGAAATAAATCCAAAATAAAAGCATATTTCAGTTAGACTCTACCAATCTGGTAAATGTCTTTATCAGTCAAATTTTAACGTTGAAAACGTGCAGATAAATGTTGTGATATATTTCTTTTTTGACTTGTAGTTATTTATTTCAGACGCGAGGCGACAGAGCGACAGAGGAGAACTGACCTTTACATGAACAGTAGCAGCAGATAAGCAGTGAACATGCACATTCATCCGCTGGCGTCACACACTGCTGAAATGTCCCTGCTGCAAATATCAGACATTCCTGATGAGGACAAACTGTTTTTAACAAGCAGCTGGAGCAGCGGGAGCGGAGCTGCAACGCTCGTGTGCGTTAAAGAGCCACGTACAGATGTTTAAATGTGAAGCACTGAGAATCAGAGCAGCTGTGATGAGAGGCCGATGCAGGCAGATGTGAACGATAAGATGACGGAGACCAGAGGTGGTCACATGACTTGACCCCGAGGCAGACGAGTCACGAATCGGAGGACGCTAGACTCGCTGACATCACCGATTCAAGACTCGACACTAATGAGGATAGTTTGCTGAGATTTTTTACTTTTTACAGCTTCCAACGTGTCGAGTTCCCAAAACTCTGGTTTCTGTGTGAACGTGTAAACGGAGCTTTTGGGAACCAACTCTGATATTTTACGAATCTTTGATGCAAACTTTATCGCCACCTACTGGCCCCGCACGCTCGTTTGCAAACATGTTAGTGTAAACTGAATTCCTGAACTCTCTGCTCCGACTCACCTTGCATGCAAAACTTCAGCTCCTTGGCGTCTGTGACGGTGCTGGACGGCATCCGCTCAGGAACCTTCTTGCTCATGCGGTTGTAGTGCTCCTCTTCTTCGTCTCGCCCCACAGGTTGGAGCCGCCGTGCATGCTGGGAATGTGAGCACGCCGATGCCCTCTAAGGAGGTGTTGCTGAGGTCCAGGATGATCCCGTCGCACTGAGCGGAAGTGAGGGGACACAAAGAGCGAGGGTTGATCTTTTAAGGGTAATTAAGTCATGATTTATAGGTTGATGTTGATGTGAGATGACACAGTTTGCCCCAGAGGCTCTTTGTTGCTTTAGTGATCAAGCTGCAGTGTGGTGTGTGTGTGTGTGTGTGGTGTGGTGTGTGTGTGTGTGTGTGTGTGTGTGTGTGTGTGTGTGTGTGTTGTATCACAGTTGGAGCCACTTTGTGCGCCACTGATTTGTTTATGAGTCCAAGATTTACTTTGTCCTGATGCATTACTCGTACAGGAGCCAAGTGTGCAGCTCCGTCTTTATTAACGGCCATAAAAACACAGTAAGTCTGCAGATATCTGCAAATGGTGAATAAAAATGAACAGATATAAAGAAACACCATCTGTCGCTGCTGGCTCGCCTCTGAGTTACATTGTGTTTCGCCTCATCTGCATTCGACAAATCATTTAAACACACCAGAGAACTTCAACGACACACAACTGTGACTCACACAGAGCTGAGTCACACAACAAACACAAACACACTGGACTTTGCCGATCGCCCACGAAGACGAAGCAAGAAGAGTAAAGTGTGAAATAACATGTAACACATGTGAGCATGAGACATGGAGACAATCAAATACACAAACGAGAGGAGACACAAACAACACTAATGTCTTTGAAGCACGTTTTCAGTATTTATAGAAATATCACTTCTTCGAATTGAAGATTGTTCTATTTCCACCAAATTAGTTCTGTTGCGTTATCTACAACCGACCGTGTGCGTTTGTTTCCACGGCTACCACGCGATCGCTGGAGAAACATCGGAACCAGTGACATCAGCAGTTATGGGAGGAGCTACTGCAAGAAGCGTTACGCCATTTCCAGATGAGACGACTGGACAACTTTACATTTTAGTTTTTATTCTTCTGTTCTTGGTGTTTATTTCCTGTTTTTATCTAAATGATTGTTTTTTAACAGCACCTTGTAACTTTGGTTTTAAAAGGTGCTTTATAAATAAAATGTACCAAGTTACTTACTTTACCTGAAACCAGTTCATCTTCCTGCTGCTGTAAAAATAGTTTTACAGCAGCAGGAGCCAAGTGTGAAACACAGGGTGAGAAAGTCAGAAAGTCGAACAGGTCCAGGACCAGCAGATTAAAAGTGAAGAGCAGCACCAGCCTCAACCTTCAATAACGTAGTCGAGCTGTGGACAGTAAGTAAGATGTGTTGTCACATTTTCCAGGGCATAGATTTACTTACATGAATTAAAACATCTTGATTATTTCTCTGTGAACATAGATAACTTTCCAAAGTTGATCTAACTGGATCTTTTGAATTGTTCTAAATGAAGGAGAACGAAGGGACAGAGCTTGTTTGCACTCGGTTTCCTCAGAGGTGCGTTTGTGTCTCTGACGTCCTGCTGTGCTTTACGCAGCCAGGTGACAGAATCTGACAGAATGAGGCACTAAGTGACTTTAAGGAGCATTAATCTGATGATGTGCTATGAATAGAACCGCCGCGGCAAAGTGGCAAAACTCCTTTGGTATAAATGTCTGCGACATCTTTTAGAAAAACATGAAAAGAATAACAAGCCTGTCAGAGAGAAAAAGACAGGAAAGCAAACAAAGTGTGCGGATGTTGTTGTTCGTGATCTAACACAATGTATCTGGAGTATTTAAGGATAAATACAACAACGGCTCGTTTTGTGTAACCACCAGTTTGTGACTCACCTCCACTTCTATGCACTCGTTCAGCTTCTTGCAGGTGGCAGAGATGGTCTCAGTGGTGCCAAACTCAAAGTACCACAGCTTGTTCTTCATTCTGAGGGACACACAGGACACACGGCTCCTTTTTAGATGAACACACATATTTTCATCGTGAGCCTCCGGCCTGATTTGTATCGGGTGCAGTGGAGACATATTGAAACTGTCCGGTGCCTGGAGTCATCTCACATTCTGCGGCCATGTGGACACGGAGGTCAAAGCTCCACTGAGGCCGCCTGAAGCTTTAAAGTGGAGACACCGGCACCACAAAACATCAGGAGTTTGATACTGAGCCACAGAACTTTAACCCCGGCGTCTATCAAACTGCCCCTCTGCTGTTTTTCATCAAAGCAACACACACTCATCTCTGAACACGCTCGTGACAGGAGAGGAGATGTGAGCATCACCTCGAGCTGGGACACAGGGGGAAACATGGCTGGTGGAGACCACGAGGTCAAGGTGTGTGTTACTGTGACCATCCAGCCCACAGGACTGAGAGCAACATCTGTGCCCTGCAGCTGGATTCGTCAGAGGTGACCTGACCGATGCGGTTCTGTGGACATCCGGAGGAGTTTGAGAGCCGAGAAGTTGGAGGTTCCCTGAGGCTGATTTCAAACCTGCCATGTTCACGCCGGTCACATCACATTCTTCACACGTTCCTCTGGAAATGACAGCATTTCATGATATGACCGAGGGTTCACTGGCATGTGGACGTGCTGCTGATAGTGACAACACCGCTATTGACACAACAGCCCTGTGTAATGTGGGCGCACCAATACCAAGGTTGTGAACCAGCAGGGCTCCGAGAACAAGAAGAGGACGTGAAACATTTAAACACGACCTCCAGGGACCAAGGTTTAGATATTATTCTTTCTCACTTTATAAAATAAACGAGGAGAAAGAACAGCCAAGTCTTTAAAAACAGTTTTTTACCCTGAGTGTAAGTGAAAAGTCTTAAGCCGCTGTACTTGTTGACATGTTTTTCATCCCTGCTAATTGTCTTTCTGTCCCTCGCTCTCCCTCTTCCACCTTAATGCCTCCCCTGGAACCTGCGCTGCTGTCAAATCAGGGGATTATGAGCATATTTGAGATCACAATTAGGAGCAGTTGCGATTCTCAACGAGCCGAGCTGCCTGACCTCATTAAGCCGCCTCCACTTGAGACGCTCTGTAAAAAATGCAATTAACTCATGTTTTCCCCCTCTCGTATGAACACAGAGTGCAGCGGGGAGACGATGCTTCCGTAAGCCGCTCCTCCAGTTTATTCCCATGTTTCTGCACAAGAACTAATGTAGAACTGGAACAGAAGGGAACAAACACAGGGGGCCGGAGCCGGGTCTTTGTCCAAATCACGGCAAGGACGATTTCTTGTGCCATTTTTAGCTTGTAAGGCCGAGTGAGCTGAACCCTGGGGCTTTAACAAGTGACGGGATGGTAATGGGTTTAATATGCTCGAAATCCAACAGACGTCTCACAGAACAGAAAGTGGCAGCGTAGGAAAAGTAGAGGATAGAACCTACAGACGTCCAGACTCACACGTTTCACTGCATTCACGCATCAAGTAACTGATTAAAAACAAACATGAACACACAAACACATGAGTGCGATAAGAACGACCCGAAATGAAATGAAAACCAAGATTACACAAAAACTACTGGATGGATTAACCCAAAACGTGGTGGAGGTTTGTGGTTTGAGTCTGAGAAGAACCCATTCGATTTTGGTGTGGATCCGAATCAGTGGGCGCGTACAGGAGTCGTTTAAACATTTCTTTAACATTGTGAGATTTGTCAACATTTTGGTGGATTTCTCCAAAAAACTATTTATGGATCTTAATGAAAAAATATCAGACATGTTGATATTAACGAGTGTTTGATGCAGATCCACCCTGACTGTTCTACTGAGACATTCTAGTTTAATATTTAATCGTTTACTTGACTAATCAAACAAATCCCCCCCCGTTAGAATCCTGTGCACACACTGTACCACATGTAACTGTAGTGGGTTAATAAGCAGAACACATGTTGCTATTAAAACACGGTTCAGGAGCTTCAGCAGCTCGGGGGCTCAGATCTCTGATACCTTACCCCCCCCCCCCCCCCCACAGATAAGCATCTCCTTTAATCCCCAGAATGAGCAGTGACCTCCTGACCCGTCACCTCTTCACTGCTCCTCCTTCATACCTGGTGTGAAATCAGGAGGACACGAGGGGCGTCACCTGACGTCACTAATAGACGGTGTCCTGGGCAGTCGGTGGATATTTGACTCTGTGGACGGGTTTGTTTTGAACTAAACTGATTTTATGACACAGTTCTTTTAGAAATCCTCATGTTCGGTTGGTTTGAGTCATTAAGTCGCTTCAGATTTACGACTCCACCGCTTCTCATCTCTTCGGCAACAACATTTGAGCATAGTTCTTCCACAGGTAAATACTGAACAGAACAGAAACTACTGACTCGTGCATGTCACGTCTTTTACTTCGATGCTAGTGGGAATACGCAGGTTTTTTTAAAATAAAAGTAGCTTGACTCCTTTTCACATGGCCTGAGGAGTTTGACTTTCTGTCGACGTCACGAATGTCCCGGAGACGGAGGAACTCGTTCACTTGCTGCGTTACCAGTGTTGCATCCTGCACAATGCAGGACTTGTTCTCAAGTTAAAGAAAATAATAAGTAAGTACTCAATCATTCATATGAATAACTCCGCTCAAATCTTGATTAAATAATTAAAGGGAAGGGTAGGAAAAAGTATAAGAAAATGAAGTAATGTTTTACCTTAAGCACATAATGATGTATTTTAAAGAAAAGATATCAAATTGATCTAATACAAACTATAACAACAGAGTGTTTTAATTGGCTCTTCTACAGAGGGGAAAGCTTTGCCTTTAGTTTGCAGGGAGCAGTAAGACAAAGAGAAAACAGACAAACAAACCCCCCCCCCCCCGGAAAACCTCCATCTTGATCTGCAGAATAGCTGAAGGGAGAAACAACAGTTGCCGCAGTGTTTTGGAAACGAAGGTCAAAAAGGTGCTGACATCTGATCTCTGCTAATCCAATCAGGTGATGAATTTCAGAGGCCGACTCGTCAGACCCGACAAAGCTGCTTAAGAAAAGAGCCGATGTGAAGCGTCTCCATGTCGACGGACAGCAGGGGTCGTGACAGGGTCTACTTTTAGAATAGATCATAAATATAATCATATTAAATAACTGTATGTTTTTTTTTTACTACAGTGACGGGAAAAATGGATTTAATGTGTAAAAAACTTTAAACTTCTGAATTTCAGTCGTGGAAAAATATCTTTAATTGCGTGTTTACGTCATGACATAATTATTGTTTTTAAGTTTTAGGAAATCGATGGAGATAAGGCCGATATGACAAAGGACTAGTGCCCTCTAGTGGACAAGCTGTGTAACATTATTTCTAAAATAAATATTTCTTAAAACATTTCTTTTTCTGGATTTCTGTCTTTAATTGTGTAAGTAAAGAAATCCTGTAACGATGTATCTGAAATATTATTAATACCGTCAGGCTGTTAGGCAATTTATCGGTTAGCCTGTACCAGATGTTTAAAGAATTAAAAAAATTCTAAATTAAACTTTCCCTCATAATTTAACAGGTGATTTGCTCAAAACTTTTTCCCGCAGGTTTAACTAAAACCTCTGATCATAGTCAGAATGTGATCAGGCTGAATTACAGTGAAATACACAAAAGTTTAGCAGTGAGTATTTTCAAATGATTTTAATCCACTTTGTACTATTACAAATATATAAAAGATAAACACATTGTATACCAAACAGGATGTGTATCTGCAAAATCCATCTTGAGTTGCTGGGTAAAAAAAATGTCTGACACTGAATCGTTCAGTAAGTGAACCTTGAGTTTACCGTTGTTTATCGTGTGCAGGAAATGTGACGTAGGTGGAGAACAAAGTGGTTGAGAGTCTGCATCACTGGAGACATGAGGCCACAATAAAGAGAAAACACTCTGACTCCCTCTGGGATAGACACACACTCACACACTCACACACACACACACACACACACACACACTCACACGCTCACACACTCACACACTCACAAACAGAACGACGCCATTGTCCCCGGTGTGAGAGTCATTAGCACCTGGGCTCTGGTCTCCTGGAGGTCTGTGACCATTAGAAGCTGCTGGAGCTCCGCAGGCCGACGTGTCAGCGGCATCACACTCCGTCCTGGTGCCGCTGGGGGCTGTGTGGACGAGCGGGGGATGGTGTGTGGTGTGAGCGTATAGAAACACACACACACACACACACACACACACACACACACACACACACACACACACACAGACAGTGTGGGATTGTGAGTGGCAGCGAGGACGCTAACGCTCTGAGCGAAGGGCTGCATGTGGCCGCGGGCCCCTCTCACCGGGTCAAAGGTGGTTTATCGTCTGCTCACAGAGCGGCTCCGTCTCCACACTGACTCCTTTCAGATCGAGCTGCTGTAACAGTGGATGGACGCGCTCGCTGCCAAAACATCAGTCAGGCCACAATGAAACAGTTGCAGCTGTCCGTCATCTGTCTGCTGCCCCGCGGACGCCCTGACGGAGAAAACTCACAGGCGCACAATAACCTCCAAGTGTCGGCTTCCTGTAAATTGTGCACATTTGACTGTTAGTAAGTGTCGGGGTGGGAGCGTCGTAGCGGCTCACGTTTCGTGAACACTTGAGTTAATGTGTCGTTGGATCGGAGCCACGAGAAGCTCACACAGCGCTGAAATGATCAGAATAGAAATATTCAAAACCATCAACTAGAAATCACCGTCCTGTGGTTGTGCGCCGCCGCCAAACCGAGCAGTTTCAGTCTGCAGACGTTAATTCACAGAATCATACGAGGTCACAGTGACCTTTAACCTCTCGAATCAGTTCATCGGTGAGTCCAAGTGAACGTCTGTGCCGCATTTGAAAGGATTCCCTCAAAGTGCTCCTGAGATCGGGCAAAAATTGGTTTTGTGAGGTGACAGCGACCTTGAACTTTGACCTTTCACCACCAAAATCGAATCAGTTCATCCTTGTGTCCCAGTGAATGTTCGTACCAAATATGAAGGAACTCCCTCAAGGTGTTCTCTAGATCTCGAGTTCACAACATGGGACAGGTGGATGGACGGACGAGCCACTGTGGCCGCCCGAGGAGAAATAAAAAACAACCGTGAAGCAATAAAACGGTTTTATGGTTTATTGTCTTTAACCTGAACACTGAATACGTCCTGCTCTCCTCATACAGTGAAAGGCCTCACATCTTTTATGTGGGGCCCTGTCTGATGCATCAAAGAGCGACGGCCCCCGGAGAACAGAGGAATCCTTCTTTTATCTTTCATCACCCTCTCATCCTCCTGCCTGTGATGCTGGAACCAGATCTGGGACCAGCGCTGGAAACTTAAGCATCAATTATTGAATTTCAAAGAGTAAACAACCCGTCTCTCCTTTTCTCTCCCTCCTCCTCCTCCTCCTCCTCCTCTTCTTCTTCTGTTTTTCATCTGGATGTAGGACTCGTTAACTGCAGAGGGAAGCAGCTGCATACATGTTGTTTATCGTCACGCAAACAACACGGAACACGCTACACACACACACACACACGCTACACACACACACACACACACACAGACACACACACTGCAGAGCTGCACCAATACCGAGATCCCAAGTGGGTCAGAGGCATTTAAAACAAGAATTGTGTATTTTAGTGGAGTTCCACACAACGGCCTCAGTGACTGAATTACACAAAACTGTTTTTAATTGGTCAAGATGTGACTTCGGCCACTAGGGGTCTCACAAATAAAAACAATTAGAAAAGACCTAGTTTGACGACGTGGTGAAGCAGCGTGGGATCATGGGAGGAGTCAACACCGCTACCCGTGGAAATCTACGTGACTCAGGCGCAAATCAAACGGTAATACATTGTGTTTTAGCCTCGGGGGAAAGAGGATCTGACGAAATTAAAAGGTGAACAAAATCGAACGTATCTGCAATATCCTGTTCTTCAAATGTAAAAGACAGATTCCAGAAAATGTCCAAACCCAATTATTCGAACATTTTCTGGATCTGAAAACCCAACGAACGTCCCTCTGTCTCTAGATGTTTGTAAAGTTTTACACGTCTGCAGAATCTCAAATACACGTGAAAAGCAAACTTATTTTGTGTGGAACCAGTTTATGTCTAAAATCAGCCTGTGAGACGCTGGAGGACATTTTCAAACAGTGTCCCAGTTAAACATCGATGTATTGACGTATCGATCCCACCGCGGTGGCAGGTTTTGTTCTGTCATTGATTGCTGACGAATGCGGCTCGGCGTGATATTGAGTTTCCAGATTAAAGTGCGAGGTCACCGGCTGGTTTTTACTGGTTCTTGTTAGCTAATGGTGTCGAGATATGCGGAACTGTGACACGTCCCCATCACGTCCGTCCCCCAGTTACCTGCTGTTGAACTTCTCCGGGTGCTTTTCCCGCATCAGATGAAAGCGATGAGCGATGGAGGCGTCCTGTGGGAGAGAAGAGACGAGAGCACGTTACCTGCAGGACGTCACTGAACCTTCATCTTATCACAGCTTGCACCCAATCCCCACTTCCTGTAATCTATCAGTTTGGTTTGTTTGAGAGAATATTTTGATTTGCTTTTCGTACGTTCATTTTCATTTAGAATAATAATAATAACGTGTTTCAGTCCACAGCTCTGGTTTCACCTCTGGTTCATACCGATGTTTGTGCCTCAGTGTAAACGTGGTAAACATTTCCCCATCACTCCTCTGTCAGACGAACCTTCCTGCAGCTCCTCCACAGTCATTAGGAGGTTTTGACTTTTCCATTTGTCAATTATATTTCTGACGGAGGAAAATTTCCAGCTGGAAGCTCTGCGTGTCTTTTTATAGCCTCTCCTGCTCCTCACTTCAATTACCTTCATTTTCAGATCATCAGGCAGCTGCTCAGAGGAAGAACTGAGCGTTTCCACTAGATTCTAAGATTCTCAGACTCGTGAGCTGCTTTACGAGTCTGAGAAGGCTGAATTTATAACGTGCACACTTTGAAGTTCATGAAATAAAAGACCTGCATTAACATTTGAATAAAGGCTCATTCTTGATGTGTGTGTTTGCTGCAGGGGACGAATTCAACTCTTTCATTTACAAATCAGCAAAAACAAGAATTTGGCTCAGGGGTAAAAATCCGTGAACCTCTGAGGGTCAAAGCTTCGACTGTTCTTTTCACCAACACACCCACAGGTGAGATCGTCTGTTTCACCACAGTCACTGAGAATATTGAACATTTAAAGAGTCAATAAAGAAGTGAAGTCAGAAAACCTCTGGACTTAGGTTTGTTTTCAGCCACATCTGTTTGTTGTCAGGAGGATTCCTTTAAAGAACTCATGAACAGAATACCATGAAACTTGGAAGAAGAGAGAAGTCTTTAAATGTTCGTGTGGATCTGAGGATCTGGTCCAGGATTTTAGTTTAAATGTGGTTTCATACAAAGACAGTTGGACTTTGTTGGAGGTTTGAACTCTACTGAGTGATATTCTACTTCAAGATGAAGGTAAATTTCAAGTGTCAGTGTCCGAAAGTTTAATTGTGACTCTCTTTGAGCATTTTTGCATCAAAGGGATATTTCTCTGTCTAATCTACATGTTGGTTAGAATAATCAGGATCAGGACCCATCCATCCTTTCATCCATTTTTCTATAATCTTTTGTGTTTTTTAGTTTTTAACTTTATTTGCAGCCCTATTTTGCACCATATTCATTTGTGGAACTGGGTTTCAGCTTCACAATTTTGAACCAACCAACAGTATTTTGGCCCAAACTACCAGACGAGGACCTCAAAAGTGAACTTTCTTCTTTCTCTGTGTAGTTTGTTGTTTTATTCAACTATCTCCTCGTCATGAGCAGTAATTCAGTTTAACCCGGGACGACAGCGTGAAATACCAAGTACAACAGAGCTGCTCTAACTTCCAGCACAACACAGCATCCAGCTAAAGGTCAGAGACCCTGCCCTCCTCCTCCCCCTCCCCCTCCTCCTCCTCCTCCTCCTCCTCTCATCCTCCTCATCCTCCTCCTCCTCCTCCTCCCCCCGTGCGTTTAACCCTCGACCTCCGGGGGAGGTGAATGTAATCCTGATCAGTCACAAGAGCAAACTCTGAGTGACCCCCCTCATGTCGGAGAAACACAAACAGCAGCAGAGAAACATCCTGCCAAAAAAAAATCCTACTTATCAAACTATTTCAAATTATATTTTCCTCGAATCATCTTTATCTATTTATCACAGAAATGGTAAAAAGGACTGTAGCCTATTGAAACAATACTGTTTTAGTCTAGTTGTCAGGGGTTCATTTAGGGTTCAGTATCAGGACACTTCAACATGCAGAGACTGGAGGAGGATCGAACCGCCGACTTTCTGTATAACGGACGACCCGCTCTCCCTCCGACGTGGAGACACGAGGAGATTCCAGAGCTTTTGGCGATAAGGGCCGACGCCGGAGTGGACGTGCTGCTTCTTCAGATAATGAAACACAAACTCTAGAAAATATCCCAACTCACTTATTCGGACATTTTCCAGAGTTCATGTCTGAAAACAGCTTCAACGTCTCTGTCTCGTTTGTAAATGTTTTTAAAGTTTGACACACGTCTGCAGCTTCTCCAACGTGACTCAAACATAAACCGATAGTTGTCGGATTCTTATAAAGACTCCCGGAGGAGTGTGACAACGCCACGTGTGTGCGGCTCTGCATTCACACGACCCACCGCGGAGATCTGGACACTTGAGCTCTCGAGTGGATGTGATCAATTAACACAGCTCTGATGTGACCTGCAGGTTGAGTTTGACCAGAGCTGCGTCTGCTCCGCTCAGGCCCGAGGACGTGATCTGTCTTTCACAGATAAACAGTCACCGTACATGTGAAATGAGATCAAGATGCATGTGTGCGGGGGGGGGGGGCTGAAATCGACTATATGTCAGTGGACGTCATATGGCTGATGTAGATGTGGCTGCTGGACGTGGCCGGAGTGATGGAGAATGGAAAGTGTCTGACGGTGGAGTCCGTAACCACGTTAGCGTATGAAGGACTCATCCCTTTACTCTGTCACCGTGTAATAACATCATCCGTTTAAAGTGCTTCACAGAGACAAGACGCATGACGCAACCGGACCTGCTTCCATCACTTAGGAGCACGGACACGACAAGAGACAATACGAGGGACTAAATGTGCGACGAACTCTGAAAGCAACAGTGCTTTTTAAAAATGTAACCGGTTGTTTATAGTGTGAAAATAATGATCTGTCATCTGTGCAAAACCCAGAATAATGACATGTGGAGACAGAGGAGTTCTGATCTGTCCATAATACGACTACTGTCCATTTTTAAAAGCTCAACACACAGAATATCAGTATCACTAAAGTCTAAAAATAAATATACTGAAATGTGACAACCTTTAACTTCACTTATTACCAACCTGGCTCCACGTCAGGTGCTAGAGTGTCAGTCATGTTCGACAGACAAAATGGCAGCTGCTGTTCAGGAGGCAACAAGTGTCTGTTACTTGTGTCATATTTCATTTCACAGTAACTGCTTCTGTAAAACCGTTCCTCTTCGGTTCTGAGGAGAACAAACACAGCAAAGTGTTGCATCCTGTGACTCTGACAGGCAGAAGCCCTGGTGAAGCCGGGCTGGCACCCTGCCTGCCCGTGCAGGTGTTTCGCCGCGCGGCAAACAAGGAGAACGGAAGGTTGGACGAGACAGGTGGACGGGTGCAATGATATGCATCCTCGTCTGTCGCCCTCAAAATCCGTCCAGCGGTGCTGCAACGCTCCGCCGCAGCCGGTCAGAGCTGCTGAGATCTCACCGCATCAGCACATATCACATCTTAAAATAGATCTGCATCTGCTGCTCTAACAGGCGCAGAATCTGATACGTGCACCTGGGGAGCGAGGAGGCGTCACGGCCCAGCAGAGTTTCTGCAATGAACCCGGGACTTGTGAAGTTTTCCCACAGAGATCAAACTATGAAGCAAGGTTACAACACATGTTCAGAGACGCTTCTTTACCACCAGGGAGTTGTGTTTTTAATGTTTTAGATTTGTGGGACATTGTGGGCAGAGCGTCCGGCGCAGCCCGTGGATCAGAGCCAGGCTGTGACACAAAGTGGCTGCAGAGATTTCCAAAACATGACGGGCTGTTTCATGTCATGTCTGCTCTCAGTCCGCCGCTGCAGGCCGTCACGCCAGCGCTTCCCCCCCGCGCCGCGGCGCCCTGAGAGATCTGGCAGTAACAATATGTGACATGTGCCGTCGCCTTCAGTCGCCTGCGTGATGAAGGTTGTTTTGATCTTGCCGTTTCAGGTTTGGCTGTCGGACGGGCGACGGGAAACAGAGGAAAGGGGGAAAAAGTGAGAGAGAGGGACCGAAACGACAAAAACAACGAAAACAAAAACACAGACGGGAAAATGTCACCTCAGTGCCCCCCCAGTGTGTTCAACCAGTGCTGTGTTTCACTGTTTCCTCTGGTTAGAGGCCTGGTTGTTTAATGTCACAGAGAAACGTCAAAGTCAGGCTGATAAACACTGGTTTGATTTGAATCAGATTCATACTTTGTACATAATGTTTTCTTCTTCCTTCCTTGTTGCTGTTACATTTGTAAATATTTAAAAGTTAGAACGCACACGAACACGTGAAGGATCCTCGAGTGGGTTAAAGGTGACCTGATGACGTTTTGACCACTAGAGGCACTACTGAGTTTGTACGTTATAAATAAAGTTATTACTAAGATGTTGGCGTCTCATCACACAGTTCAGCCGAGGGGTTGAAGAAATTTGATAGCGTGCACATGAAAGCAGCTGTTTCCAAGTAAAGGAAGAGATGAGGACTGATAACGAGCAAACATTATATATGCTTCATATGATGAAGGAGTCAACGTGTTTTTTTAGATCTCAAGGATTCACAATGTGTGTTGATGACTGGTCAACTGAAAGCTTTGCCTTCTTCACCACGACGGAGCGATGCTACGCCGGATGCTGCACCGAGCCGCCAGTCAATCTCATGCAGCATCTCACCCCCAACCCAGAAGAGAACAATCCACCGTTTTCCGACTTACAGGAACTGAGTCTGAGACACACCCAGCTGCAAACCGCTGGCAGTGCCCCCTGGAGGTCACTGATGAAACGAACAGAACCACATCGACCGCCAAAGAGCAGGAAAATCAAAGTCTGAGTAGAGAAGGATGACAGGATGGTTGAACTCTAACCAGGGGACCCTATCTCCTGAAATGAGGCCCCCTACAGCAGCAGAGATACTAACCCTAACCCCTACAGCACAATGTTTGGTTAAGTTTATAATCCAGTCAAAAAATAACTTTGTCTGGGTTCGATGGACCTTTGTTGACACGGTAACAATCATAAACAGGCGGCTAAGGTCACAACAAATAAACAGTTTGGTTAATTCACGTTAAAAAAATGTCCTTGTAACGTTAATATATGATATAGAAACACGCTGAAGATGTGAAGTCAGATTGGTGGTGTCTGTTCGTCCTCGTGTTGTAGCGACGTTCCTCTCGTCTTTAAGACCAGCCAGGTGTCCACTCAGCACGGTCATTCATTACCGCGGTAACCTGGTCTGAACCTGGCAGACGGCGACTTCCTGTCACTGATACTTCCCCTGGACCTTCAGCCTGTGCCAGCACGACTGCATCGCTCACAACACACACACACACGCACACACACACGCACACACGCACACGCACACGCACACGCACAACGCACACACGCACACGCACGCACACACACACACGCAACACACGCACACGCACGCACACCACACACACACACGCACTTTAATGGTTGTCTCACTTACGTATATAATCATCATATTTACACTCTTCTCACTTTAAACCCTGTTTCTCTCTGCGTCGTCTCCAGTTTGACGAAGGTGCTTCATTAATTAACCCTCAGAGTCGATTTAACGACGCTGGTCTTCATGTCTGAATATTTGCTCGAGTCACTTTGACGTAAACATCGCGACACGTCACACTAACGTGAAGGAGATGCTTTGTGAGACGCCTCATGTGTTGGGTCCTTGTGCGACTGGAGAAGACTCTGCCTGATGTCATATTATAAAAGGCTTCAGCGACACAAAGTGAAACTCACACACGTCTAAAAGGGGAGAAGTCAACTGCTCCCCTCAGCCCAGTGGATCCCACGAGATGCAACACACATGAATCTCATATACTTAAAACAGTCCTGTATAATTATATATGGATATGTCTATTTCAATATCTCCCGAAATACAACATACATCCTCTTACAATCATCCTTTGCTATTCCACTTTACTCAAGCAGATTTCTCTACAAGTTTTCCTTCGCGAAAGGTGTTTATTATTCACATATTCTGTTTTAAAATTTTCTATTTTTATTCTATTGACTTTTCTCTTCTCTTGTCCCGTCTCATTCTGATTCTGTAGCAAGTGAAGAGGTTTTATCTTATCATTGGTGAAAAGTCCCAAAACTGAGAAAGACAAATTCCACGTAGGAAAGATGAAAACCCATATCTGTCATGATAATCGTTTGAGATCAGTAAACCCAATTTCAGCTCCTTCCCATCAGGTGAAAAACTCAGCGACGTATACGACGATCAAAAGCAGCAGGAAACTCTACACCCCCCCCCCGACCAAAGGCCAATGGTGCACATTAGGAATTGGCCATTAACACTGGGAATCATCTTGCAGGTCACACACACACACACACACACACATGCACATTCAAGTGCATGCACACACATACACACTAAAGCCACAGAAACAGCGCAGAGACATGCGCTGCAGAGGCATCAGCTTCCTCACTGTAACACGAGGTGGCATCTTTAATGGCTGCTGACATGGTGTGATTTCCTTCTCTCAAATTCCTCTCACAAGATTCTTTCCAGGCTGCAGGTCAAGCGACGGCGCTGATACCGAGCCGGGTGCACAGATGGTCAAACACGCCGCCGAATGAAAAGTTCGAACTGTATTTCACATCATCTTGACTCCGACGTGCACTTTAACATATCTGGAGCTTTCAAATGCGACAGTATAGATTTTATGTAAACAGGATTTGGAGGATTCGTATGTTTGTATTCTTTGTGCTGCAGCCCCCACAGTGAGCCCACTGCTCAAAGCACCTTTTCGACAGCCCGATTCCTGCCAACAGCTCAGTGCCTGAACCTACTCAATCCTCCTATAATGACGATACAAAACATTGTAAGGAGGCTTAAAGCAATCGTATGTTTTCATATATAATGTACAATGTTATTTCTGCTCCTGGGGATCAATAAGTTTGTAAGGCTTGAAACTGAAATCACACAACAGGCTTCACCCTCTGATTTACAGCCCTGACAGCCTCCCGGCCGAGCCAGCCGCATGATCCACACCGTGTCACCGCAATTAAGTCAGTGAGATAAAGGACAGACGACGGTGGGAAGCTTTCAGACTCGGCCTTGCCAGCGACCCGTCTCCACGGCAACCAACAGCCCCGGAGTGGAAAGGTTCTGGGATGGGACGGCAGGAAACGCAAAGCCCATGTATGGTTAGCAGACCAGATTTGTTGGTTGCTAACGGCGACATCGGGGGCGTGAGTCAGAGAGCGGTCCGCTCAGGTGTCCGCGGTGCAGGCGCCCAGATACTCGACCATCTGTCACCGCGGCTCCTGGAGCCACAGCGATCTGTCGCCTTATTTAACGAAACGTGTCGCAGTGAGATTTGTGGATCGGTTTCACACCAATAACCTTTTTTAAAAAAGGATAAAGTTGCTGTTAGAGCTTATTTGTTCAAATGGAAAATCTAAAGTTGTTCCTTGATTCCTCTCAGCCTCTTCCCCCCCCCGTCTCTGTTTCACTGAGTCCCAACGTCTCCTCATGTCAATCATTCAAATGTGTCACAAATAATGAGGATATTCTTTATTTTTTGTGTTTGTTTACTTTTAAGCTAGACGCCAATTAGCATTTTCAGTGCAAGTGAGTTTTAACAGCAGCAGGAAAGTGAAATAAACGACAATACATGATCATGGTAAAAATAAACTGAGGTTTTATCAGAGTTTGGCTGCACAGAAAGAAGCAGCTTTGATTCTTTGTTGGGGTTTGAGAAGAGTTGGGAAGTATTCAGATTAATTTCTTTCCACTTCTCAATAAAAAGTTCTATTACAATTAAATGTCCCACGTCCATAATTAAAAAAAGGTTTGATTAAGTTCAAGTACTAAAAATGCATTTCAGTACCAAAAGAGGCCTTTTAACTTCCAGACCCCGACCTCGTGTGTGTGTGTGTGTGTGTGTGTGTGTGTGTGTGTGTGTGTGTGTGTGTGTGTGTGTGTGTGTGTGTGTCGTTTTTCGATATGAACTCCAGAAAGTGTGTGGAAAGTTCTGGAGTTTGTGTTTCACATCTGAAGAAGCAGCAAATTCTGCTGTGGAAAGATCAGTGTTGTTGTTCACAGCTCATCCACACCGGCGTCGGCCCTCATCACCAAAAGCTCTGGAATCTCCTCGTCTTTCCAAGTTGACGTCTTCGTCTTCTACGTGTACGGCTCCTCTTCTTCATCCTCTCGGACATTTTCGAGGGGACTGGCTCGAAAAGGTTTGTGCGCTTCCCTTCAAACTCATACTAAAGTTTGATTATGTAAATGTATGCATCTACGACGTCCGATTACACAATGATACACACACAACCTATTGAATGTGAGAAAACCCAAAGAAAAGCATCATTAATCCAAGACGACCTGTCAAACACTATTGTCCGTCTCCGTGTGACACTGGCAGTGCCACCCGGGCCACAAAGACAACACTGCCCCCCCCATGTTAGAGAAGAGGGAGTCATTGTTTGGAAGGAGACAGATTTACGACATATTGTATGTGCAGATTTCAGTGGTTGTGTAACATCACTGTGCTTCATCCTCTCCTGACCTGAGACCTGCGCACACATGTCCTCTTTACACTGATGTCACCACTGTTTATTCATAGTCATACGTGCTGTATATGCAATACGTTTGGCTGTTATTTCTATTTATCAGCTTAATCATGCTTCAATGTTCAGGGGGGAAAAAAACAGCAGATGGCTCCGACTTTAGCTGTTATGGTGATGACTCAGCTCAAAGTTTGGCAAAGCACCAAGGCTGCCAGTCTGGTTTCCACTGAAATATACAGTGTGCCTGTAATTCCACGTCGGTGCGACTGTGTTTATTCGCTGTGCAGAGCGGTTCTGTGTAGGTGGAGGAAAAACACAGAAACTCTGCGGATCCCTGCTCGGCTGCCAAGAAGAAAACACTGAGGCAACACAATCACCAAGTCAGCACTGCGGTGACTTGTTTGTCAACTCTGTATAAAACGTCCCTGAGCCTTTGGACCAGTATCTCCGTCACGATTAAAAAAGAAAAGAGGTTGCTAAGCAACTGGAGCCCGGCAACTTGTTTCTTTCCTCCAATTAAAAGAAGAAACCTTTCCCGGGAGGAGCAGAAATCCACTGATGAATCCGTTAATTGCTTTGTCCACAAAGAGCAGATGATCTTTCTCACGTGTCGTTATTGTAACAACTGCAGAGCGTCTCAATCACACGGTCTCATACATAAATAAACTGTTTTAAACAAGCAGAGTATCCACTGCTGTGTGATATACTCTGTCTGCACACACTGGTTAGTGGGTCCGGTGTATAATTTGAGGTGATGCTTATGGTGACGTATGATGTTTTCTTTCCTCTGGTGCGTTATATAAGATTTATGCAGATGTAGAAGTTCTGTCGAAGTCCAAAGTCTAAAAGTGATAAAAATAAGTTCCTGAAACATCTCATCAGTGGTCCAGCGGATAACCCCGGAATCGTAACGCAAGAGCGGAGGCCGACGTTTGTGGAAGTGGTCGGCCAATCACAGCAGAGCGGTCCAGCTGACCAATCATATCAGGAGGGGGGGGTCTTAAAGAGACAGGAGCTAAAACCAACTGTTTGAGACAGAGGCTGAAAAGAGGAGCTGCAGCAATGATGAGGAAAGTGAACATTTTACAATAATAACACTAATTTAAATGATCCACCTGATGAGCAGAATATGAATACAGAGTTTCAGATTCATGTCTTTACAAACTTTAGGTATCGTTTTTTTCTTACCACGCCGATAGAGAAATAGTTGTTGACGATGCTGTAGGGGACGGGGTCTCCCTTCTCCTCCTTGTCGTCGGGGACGATATCGATGTTCCAGCGGTCCAGGACCATATCTGTGCTGTGTTCGATGTCCCGCAGGAACTTCAGCAAACTGCCGCCTTCGTAACCTGCAGAGAAAGCGAATGAAACAGTTTCAACAAAGTGCATCTCAGTTCTGACCTTTCTCCTGACCTCAAACCCATCCAGGCAAAGTGAGCAGAACCCTGCGGCCATGTTTCTAAATCATCTGGAAAACCTTCAGAGGGGAGTGGAGGCCGTCTGAGCAGCAGATTAACGTCCATGATTCTGAAATGAGATGTTGAACAATCCCACGCGGCTGCAACCTTCACGTCCAGGGTGAACGTGCACAGAGAGGATCAACGCTCGGGTATGAAGTTAAAAAAGAAGCTCAGGAATGAGGCGGTTTCTAATTCTTAGGTAGGGATGATGAATAAATGTTTCTCATGTATATTCTCATGTATTTAACTGGTAAAATGTTGGATTAAATGGATTCGAAAACACAAGGGCACTGATTAGGCTGCTGTTTAACACAGGCCGCCCCCACCCCCCTCCCTGAACCCAGGATACAACCCAGTCCTGACGACCCCCGGGAGCCGTCTTGATACTGATCAGAGGTGGAAGTACTGTGCGTTCAAAGGGTGTCACAAGGGCACGAGGCATTCATGAGGTCGACCTCACTGGGAGCGTCATGTGTGAAGTACGAGCACGTTCAGAGGGACCACATGTAACGGCAGATCCCACAGAAGTCACCACCACACACTTACACTCTCGCTCTGTTCTTAAACTAAATGTACAAGTAAATTAAATTAAACGTCTTCCTGGAAATACCGAGCATGTGCATCATCACTTCCACAGTTAAACAATATTGTATCGACCTTCTCTTCATGACGCCACCCTGCCTTCCAGTGTGGTGCCACATTTACTATCGTGATCATGAACTGAATAAAACAAGAAATTGGAATAAAAAGAACGAGCTTTTCTCTACCATTTTCTGACAGTTCATAGACAAAACTAATAACTAATAGATAATTGATAATGATCTAATAATCGTTATCTACAGCCGTACTAAAACAAGGGTTTATTCTTGAGTTGGTCTTGTGAGGTTTGAGTAAAACCTGATTTACATTTCAGACATTAAAGGTTTGTTTAAGTGTTTTTAACCAAGAGATTTTGTGTTAGAGCTGAATATTCAACCAATACCTGATCAAATGTTGTAAACTGGATATGTTGTTTGCTTGATAGAAGACTTATGGACAAATCTAAAATACTTGCAGCTCTACTTGAGTCTGAAGTGTTGGACCGACAAACCAACCGATATCTTCCTCCCTCGAGCCACAACGCTAACATCGTTCAGACCCGTCTCACTTGCACCATCTGCCAAAGTGAATATTCTTTAAGCTAAATAGCTGCAGAGACTCCAGCTCCTTCCCTCCCTGTTTTACTTCCGGGGAAACGTGAACTATTCAACTAAAGTCCCAAAGCTCCTGGATGTGTCTACGTTTATTGACAGAATATCATTCATGCGCCTGGTGAAGTGTCCTGCTGCTCCGCTCCGGCAGCAACAATCAAGCAGTCACAGCCATTCTGATCATTTGCCCAAAGTACTACAACAAATCAATGGCTGGCAGAGGATTTACAGCACAAGCGCTTTGCATATTAACAGTTTTTAATTTGACACAAGAGCTCCCACTTTCCTCTTCCCATCTTTTCATTTCCCTGATACACGCACACATTCCGGCTTTTTGTGTCCTAATATTCTTCAGAGACCCCGACTGGAACTACGCTCACTCTTTAAGCCCTGAAATGAACACGAGCAGAGTTTAGACCGACGTGAAGTCTCATCGCATTTCACACGTTTGTTTTGTCTTTAATGAGTCGAGGAGATAATCTAACATGTCCCTGAAGTACAAGAGGGAAACTAGAAATCCATAAATGACTGTGGTTCACCCTCAAGTTCTTTTCTTCAACCCACTGACGTCATGATTTCCTCTTTGACTTCGTTCTTTTAAGGTGAGAAAAAATGGATCTAATTTTACTCTCTGACAGCATCATATTTCCATATAAGCTTTTAACAGCGATTTTATATTTAAACTGCAAGAAATGCTCAGCCCAAAACTGAGCGCATTAAATATTTAAGATGTTTTGTGCGTTGGTTTATGCACCTTTCTCTAATCTTCAACCTAACACAATTGGTGTCTTTATAAACTTTCAACAAAATTGAGAATATGTATAATATGTATTCATGTATAAAAATAAACTGTATTTGTCTGCACAGGTTGAGTTTGTAATAAACGAGCCATCAAACCATTTTAAAAGTTGTAGCCGTGACTCTTGATATAATTTTGGGTGAATCCACTTCATGGGAAACCACAAGGATCGATCCTGGGACCCGTTTTGTTCACCATGTACATGTTACCTTTGGAACAGATTACTCACAACATCTCACTCCATTGCTACGCAGATGACACACAACTGTACACGTCTTTAAAAACCAGCCAACAGCTTGTCACAAAAACTTGTCACAACCATCTATTTCAGGTTTAAGCTTCATTAATGTATGTGTGTGTGGTCATAGCTTGGAAGGTTACACAAAACACACACAGATGATTGAGTGTCTCACCTCCTCCCCAACGTAAGCAGCGAGCCAGGTCGTTCCCGGTGCCCAGAGGGAGGATGGCCACCGGAGGGTGCCTGGCAAAGTTGGCTTTGTCTGCAAGACAAACAGGTCGAGGTTATATTTGCTTGGTTGAACAGACCTTGAAACGACGATGGGTGAACTCAAGGAAAAGTCAGATTTTAGCACAAACCATTCATTTGCTGGTTCGGCCCTTGTATCCACCAGTTATGATAAACTTGTATTGACCTTTGGTGAAAAGGTGACACTCGACTCAGACGATCAGACCAGATTGTAAAGTTAATCAAAGTAAATTGCAGATTTCCAGACCACTTAATTAAGAGGGTTAAACTGTTTTGTGGTTATATATGATAATAACGAGTATGTTAGGTCCAACTGAAGCCAGGAATTTGTTCTGTAAACTGTTTACAATAGAAAGTTTGAGTTAAAACATTATCTGTGATTTCTATGATTCAATTTCTGACTCCAATGGACAAAATACTAAATTTGAAAGAGTCATTCATTCATAAACCATTCATAACATTATGGCTCAGAGTCGTTTTCATTGATGCTGTTTTTCAGAAGCAGCACCACAGTGAATGTGATGTGCGCATAATTACACCTCATCACTTTTATTTCTCTGGCAAATAAAGTTTGGCTGACCCAGGCTTTTGTTTACAACTCGTCCGATCTGCTGACTGTTGCGGTTTGTTGCCCCGACAGACTTTATTTTTATAGATGGCACAGGTCTATGCAGTTTCACTACAGTGTTATCACAACAGCAGAGATGTTGGAGGTCATAAAGAATAAAGACATCCAAGTCGTAACAAACTGGAAAGATCCTGTAAAAAGAAGTGTCCAACGCCATCGACATGGAAATAAACTATGTAAGAAAAATCAGGTTTCATGCGTCATTGCTTTTAACATGTGCTTCAGTTTTTAATCGGTCTTGACCTTGACCTCGACTCCCTGGCAGATGACATGTTTTTTAAAGAGGTCAATAAATAAAAGCGCACCTATGCAGTCGAGGATCCAGCCCACGGTGCCGTCGCCTCCACAAGCCAGCACCCGGAAATCAGGGACATCGTGGAAAAAGTTCAGCCTGAGAGAAAAGAAGATACAGTGGGTTTTTTTTGTGGTTTTTTACAGTGTCAACGTGTAGAATGAATATTTACTCATCACGGTTACCATAGAGATTTTCTAATGTCTGAATTATTTAATTGAAAGTGGCAGAAAGACACAGAGGGGAATAGAGAGAGTGTTAAATCAATGTGTGCCCTCTCCAGCGGCGCTCCCTCCTCCACAGCCACAGAGTGGTCACAGAGTGCGCGCCCTTCAAAGAGACGTTTAATCTGCGCTGGGACAAAGGTGTCGACAGAAGCTTTCATCTGTCCCCCGTCACGAGACAGCTGCACACGGGCCACCAGCCCCTTTCACACCCGCCACCTGGTCCTGCACAGGAACAGCCTGCAGACCCTCCGCACCAGGACCACATTTTAAAAAAGGTTACGAAGCCCAGAGGTACGCTGTGTTGCAGGTGTGGTGGGGGAGGTTCATTCAGTTTATTCATTACTTGTTATATGTTAAAGGAGAGAAATTCTGAAATTCATTTTAATTAGTTTTATGACTGTAAAATGTTTACATGCTCTAATGTTCAGAAAACACATCCCTGTCCTCAGACTGTCCATCGCTGCAGCTCCTCTCTTCAGCCTCTGTCTCAAACACTTGGTTTTAGCTCCTGTCTCTCTAATGGAAATCAGATCAGCAGTTTTTGTGGCTACATGCTTCACGTGTGACAGCGTCTGAGCAACAAACGCAGGTTCTACATTAATGGAAGATCTGAAACCACGCCTGGAAGCACATCGAGCTAATTGCCCTAAACAAATTTCTCAAGAGTAAACTACCTCTCACCTCAAAGCCCAGCTGAGCCTGTTGCTAGGGAGCCCATGGTAACAGCGTAGTGGCGAGCTCAGCTGAGTTAACCCTCCACGAGAGACAACAGGGCCTCAGTGTTTATAGTCACTTGTGCTCAGTGCAGAGCGTCTCTCCTCAAACCGCTCGGCTATGACACGGTTACATCACCTCATTCATGGCGGGAATAAAAGACGCCGCAGCTTTCAGACTCTTGTTATCTGAATAAAAGAGCGTGAGCACTTGAAGAGATGGAGACGAGCAGGACAAAGCGGCGTCTTTATTAATAATTACATGATTACCATCACGACACTTGTTCGAGAGAAGGGAAAAGCATGAATGGAATGAAAAAACGCAGCGACAACAAAACTTCTGGATGAACGGAGGAGGAGGGGGAAAAAAACGCTTGAGTGTTCTTGACCCGACATTCAGCGAACAACACGAGGGAAGCTGGATATTAAAGTTTAGCTCAGTGTCACTGCAGCAGACGATTGGTTTTAAAGCATCAACACAGACAAACAGAGACGTCGCTGCGCTGCATGTATCATCTGCAGATTTCTCCCCTAAGACCCGAGTGTGTCATCGGGTCGCTTTTCCTATGTGGGCTCTGGTGGGCAGAGAGAGAGAGGGGGGGGAGGGAGAGAGAGAGAGAGAGAGAGAGAGAGAGAGAGAGAGAGAGAGAGAGAGAGAGAGAGACTGATTTACACAAATGGAGGTGAGAGGATGGCGAGGGGAGAGCTTCACCTTCAAGGTAAAGCATTTACACCAATTGTGCTGTGTAGGGCTTTTGATTTTTTACCTTCTTCTGTGAATGGTAAGAAGGTGTTACAGCATTCATTACAAAGTGCGAGCTGTGACGTACGCGTGTGTGTGTGTGTGTGTGTGTGTGTGTGTGTGTGTGTGTGTGTGTGTGTGTGTGTGTGTGTGTGTGTGTGTGTGTGTCAGGAGGTCAAACACACACCACAGCAGTAACGCCGTGTTCTCATTCCCCTTCCTCGACCTCCGCAGCAGGTTAGTGTGACATGGAGGAGAGAGAGACGTGGTTTAACAGCTCCGCTCCCCGACTGAACTATAACTGGAATATCATCCCTCCTGTGGAATTAATCATCTATTAGTAAATTAAAGCTCCAGCTCAGTGTGTCTGGCTCTTTGAATCAGTTATTTATCCTCTAAAAGATGCTGTGTGTGGAGTTTTTTAAACCGGCTGCTGCAGGCCTGTATTTCTAAAGCCCAAACACAACACGGTGAATCTTTAATGAAGAAATTAGTTCCCTTCAAATGAGCCTTACAGCCGATACATTGGTATTTGTTCAAGTGAGTAAAAAATACATTTGGGTCTTCCACTAAAACTCTTACTTGTAAATCACCTTTCTAGCGCTTTGATCGCAGAAGTCGACGCGATCGAGAAGTGTCCTGGGACTTCAATGATTCTCGATAATAAAGACAATGAGAGGATGAATGCAGTCGACTCACCCGACCATCGGGCCCTCTCGCTCCAGACTGTAAACCTGCCGGGGGTTCAGCAGGTACCTGAACTTCCTCAGCACCCTGAGAGAAAGACCAGAGGAGGAATCACATGAAGTACAGGGACCAGAATGAGCAATTTGCAAATAATAATAATAATAAAAACACTAATAATGATTCATTTTATTTATTTAGCCCTTTCCAAATGAAGAAAAGCATAGAAGTTAAAATCAGAAAACCCTCTTTCTCACTATATTTCAATTTCTCTAGGTTTCAGACCCTTGTGTCAGATTAATATTTATTGAATGATTATGTAAGATCTAATAAATTGATTTACTGCAGCAACTTAAAAAAAACAATATAGTGCCGTAATATATTTCTTTTCATTTTCTGATTTTACTTGGATTCACTGATTCACTGATTCACTGATTCACTCTCCACCTGCTCGGCCATCACTCACTGCCCCGGCAGTAACCTGAGCCGTCCAATCACGCGTCTCTCTGCACGTCCACCTGTTCCCTCATCGTTCCTCGTTCCACCTCAGCGGTTCCATCTTTTCTTTGTATTTACTTTATCTGACAGTTTTTTCTGCTCCTGCTGCTGACGTCTCGACTCGGCCCTCACCTGCTCTGTCCGGCTCTTCCTCCAGATACAAGGTGAACGGGTTGAACTTTTCCTCTGAGTCACGCAGTGGTCACGTTATGAACTAGATCTACTTCCAGGCTAAATACTGTTTTATACAGACTCTAATATGATGTTCACAAGATCATCATTTACTTCAGCCAATGAACTCTGATCAGTTCATCTTTGAGTCCAAGTGACAACTGGTTAGAATTTGAAGAAAGTCCCTCGAAGTGTTCCTCAGATATCGTGTTCATGACTGGGACGGACCAACGTACAGACGTGAAAACAATGTCTCTGACCGACCGTCACTGGCGTCGAGGCATAAAAACATTTCCTGAATTGAACAGGTTCTTGACTTTATGACACGATCAGATTTGCATTGCTCTGGTCCCTAAAGCTCCAAAACTGTCCGTCAGTGCAGTGAAACATCTCCAAGTTCCTGTGTCTCCTGAGATGTGGTCCCTCAGACCAGATTCAGACGTGGTCGGGGACGTGAACACATTCCCAGACTAACTTGAACAAGTTGTGCAGCCAAACATTGTTTAACAACTGTTTAAAGTTCAAGTTCAAGACAATCTAGAGATAAAAAACACTTCTGGTATAATCTGCTGCCAGATCAATCACGTCAGTGTAAACGTCGTAAAGCTGCAGTGAGATGACGTCTGCACGATGTTAGCACGCGTCTTAAATCATCAGTTCTGCAGAGGAATTGTTTAGGAGCAACAGCCTTGAATAGGAAGACAGAGCGAGCGGTGGAGAGTTTGAGTTTCCACGCTCTCTCCTCTATGATCTGCTCTCAGACTGCCTGCGTGTTAGCAAGCTGCACGTCACCGCAGCCGCTTCCTGTAACCTTGCACAGCGTCGAACAATCGTTTTCATTCACAGATCATGCCATTAATCTACAACCTGACAGGAGACCAGTCAGCGTGTTTCCTTTAGACTAGAAACAGAAGGATTAAATATCTAATCCTCGCGACACTGAAACGTTTGAGTTACTGGATTTTATAGAACTTCTGATACGTTGCTGCGCTGATCAGTTCAAACACAGTTTTCATGCGGACAAAAATAGAAACACAAAAGCCTCTGGTTTCCTTTACAAAATGTTTTTTTGATCTTGTAACGTCTATTAATAGACGATAATTTCCTTTCTAATGTTAATAAAAAAGCATGTTGCTATGGTGATGCTGGAGGATGAGGCGCTGCGACAGGATGTGATTGGTCGGTGCTGTGAGGAAGGTGGAGGGAAGTGCTACGATGAAGACATGACATTTATTTAATCACTGTTCATTACAGCAGTCAGGGAGCTGCAGCACTTCCTCTGTGTTTGAAAAGTGTTTAAAACGTCCATGAGTAATACTAATGTGGTTTAATATTTATATCTGTGCTTATCGGGACTTCAGTGCAGATCTAAAAACAACTTTTATGATCCTGTACTTCACTTCCTCAGAGCCACAGGAGAAACATGTTGTTCCTGATGTATAATCATCTTTAAGGCTCTTCACATGAAAGTGAGAGGGAATCAGGAAAGAGTCCAGAATTCTCCAAAATCCCCCAAATTAAAGATATATCAGTGCTCAACCAGTTTTTAATGGAAGATCATTTCCCACAAAACTCAATTTAAAGGGGAAATTTTAAATGAAAAGAGATAAATGATAAATAAACTATTATTTTATGTTAATTTAAGCATAATTTAATGATAAATGGAAAAAATAAACTTTGGATGTTGAAATAAAAACCTGGACTTAGTGAAATGTTCATCAAACAAAGTATTAAAGAAAATATTAAATGGAATTATTTGAAAGAAAGTGATTATCGCCAAGAGTTTTTATTTCTTCATCAATTTTTTGTGATTTTCTTTTAACGAATAAACAAAATCCCTGCATTTGTTTTAAAAACTGAGCTTTTTTTCAGGTTAAATCCAGAGAATTGACAACATGTAGTTTACTTTTCACACTTGCACAACACAGCAGGAGGTTTTTCTGCACTGACTCGTTCACAACAGGATTAAATCCTCCTCATTGTTCAGGTGAGCGGTGGAGCAGCCGGGTGCAGCAGACAGAGACAGGAAGTGACGTATTAACTCTGCTGCAGAGGTCACGTGACCATGTTTACGGAGAAGATTCGGAGGAACTTACCGCTCCCCCTGCCTCCCTCCGCTCTTGGGGTTGACGAGGACGAGGAGCGGGTGAGTACCTGGGAGAGGAGTGACCTGGAGACAAGGAACAACAGGGTCAACCAACAGGAAGGAGGGTGGATCTCTGCCGGGTGACGGGCAGGCCTATACCTGCAGCGCTTGTCCGTCGCCGGGGGAGAATTTGAACGTCTGGTTGGTGTCGTCGGGGCTGGTGCTGGGCGGAGACTCCCCCTCGCCACGCTTCACCACAGAGTGACGATCCTGAGAGAGGAGGAAGATTGAGGGTCTTGTTTTTAACATCACACATATTGAGAGGTCTGGACATGAAGAACACATGAAGTGAGGGACTGAGGCTGCGATTTGGTGCTAAACAAATAAAACTGAAAAGAGCCAGAAACTGTGCTGCTCAAAAGTAACAGGATGTATCATACTCTTTTAAAGGAGCATTATGTAACTTTTACTGAGCAGCAGCGCCCCCTGCAGCCACCCTTGATGAATTCTGGTGAGCTCCATGTTCCAGCTCTGACTGTGTCGTCCCACTAACTGAATGCTGGATATTACCCATGATCCTCTGCTTCCTGAACCAGAAGTGCTGCTGCTGTAACAAATCCACCAAACTCTGTTTAGAATTCTTCATGTTTTAAAAGTTTCCTGCTGAATATTGGAGGTAAACTTTGTTTTTTAATAACTTCTGAGTCTTTTTTTAACTTGCTGGAGTTGATTCTGACACTTGAAGCTGTGACATCAAACTAATTTTAATCAACCTGCTGTTTAAAACAACACAATCAAAGTTATTTGACCTTAAATTATCATATAATCTGAATTATTCTGCCCATTCTGGTTGTTTCCCTAGAGTCACCTTGTGTTTGGGTTACGACTGGGCAATTAAACAATATCAATAATTGTAATATAGTTTTCATCAATATGCCAAATAACAAAAGTCCAACATACATTGATATAAACTTACTAATTGTGCAGGAGAGTGAGGATGTGCAACATACAGTTGATCAACCTTTGATTTACAAAATGTTTTTGCTGTTTATCATTCTCTGCTCATAACGAAGAGTTTAAAACCACAACCTTCACTCAGGGGCAATAATCAGTCTGAACAGAAACAATAAAGTGACGTTTATCATGATAATTATCAATAGATAATTATCAATATCAATTTATTTTTATATAATTTTTTCCCATATTGTTCAGCCCTAGTTGGGCACGTTATCATGCATGGGCCCCACAATGATCATATAACTGAATAAACACCTAATAACCTGCATGAATTCAGGAGCGTTGTGCTGGTATGTGTATATTTCAAATGATGATTATATGAATATTTACATCTACCAAGTGTTATGAGTCAGGAAAGATTGTGAAATTAGGTGTTTTCAGCTTTTATTTTTTTGTATTTCTCAGGGAATAATTCCTGGATCAGGGATGTTCCAGGGACTGATATCTATACGTGTCATTTGGTGCAGATCCAAATCAAAATCTGGATCTATTGAATATATATATGTGGTTTCATAAAGGGACTGTTGGGCCTTGGCGCCGGTATGAGACGCTCCTACTTTGATATATGAACCTTTTTAAAGTGTCAGCTGTGAGATCGAGGTCGACGGTACGAGCACAACAGTCGACTCGTGCACTTTGAAGTGTGTTTTTTTCCCCAGTGAATGATTTCTCCTGCCGCCTGAGCGGAGGAGCCTTCTCACCAAGACGACCGGGCAGATGTACGAGGGCAGCAGCGTGTGGTCCCTCAGGCCTCCTCCATCACACTCGGGCTTCACATTAGACGCACACTTATTATGGAGCTGCAGAGAGGCACAAACATAAGAGCGGTGGGTGTCATCCATCTGTTGGGGACTGTGGAGAGGACGGGAAGCCCAGACTGATTCGTGGGATCGGTGAGGTTATCAGTTAGTTTGTGGTGATGCGTTTTTCCACTGAGATGAGAATAAGTGAGAAGGTGTGTGAGGCTGCTTCAACAGCAACGTGACTGCAAACTGCGAGTCAGTGGCGACATCTAGTGGACGTAAAGAAGTACAGAACATTATCATGGATGAAGGTGTGTGAGACTGAGGATTTAAGGATGTTCATGCTCCTATATGTTTATATAGGAGTGTGTATATTTTGATTAATTTGAAGTTAATATTTTGGAAACTGAAGGAGCAGGGAGGAGTTGGTCTCCAGGGAATGTGCAGTACCCTCAGTTTGCAGTTTATTAGGATACAGTATACAGTATATACAGTATCCTAATGAATGTTCAGTTCTCCTGCACTTTGAGAGGTGATACTGTTTCCTTCATTAATAAACACGTGGTGGACAAATAAATAGAAACTGAAAAGAAAATTCACAATAAGATCTCATCTTAGTTTTGCCTTTTTCTCCCCGAGACACAACTGAATGCAATTTAAGATCAATGTGAGATTAAGGTTTTATTTTCTGGTTAAATTTAGCTCGTGAGAAACAGCCTTTCCTCTTGTCTCGGTCTGATCCTTAAAATGTCTCCATTTCTGTCTCAAAGCACAAATGTCTCAAATATTGAGATTCTGGAAATAGCAAAACTTCATCGTCCCACACATCTGTCTCAGAGAACAAATTAAAGTCTAACGAAACTTCCGAGAGGCAGAGAAGAGAGAAAAGAACAGTTATAAGCAGTAAAAACTTTTCCTCTGGGCAGCGTCTGAAACGACTGAACATAATAATCTTTAATGAAAAGAGGATTAATATCTGGACTGTTTGATGTGGAGCTGCGTTCGTCTCATAAACTGACAACTGAGCGTAAGACAAAATCCAACCACCCCATTCGTTCTATTCTCGTCTTTCTTCATCCGTTTTCATATCGTGGCTTTAAACATGTTTTATATAAAGCTTGTGTGTGTGTGTGTGTGTGTGTGTGTGTGTGTGTGTGTGTGTGTGTGTGTGTGTGTGTGTGTGTGTGTGTCGTCCATCTTGATGCATGTGTGGTCCCTGCAGATGAACGTGTTAACATGAATCTGTGACTCACAGTGATCTGACACCAGACGCAGTGCAGGCCCGTCAGGCCCTGGTAACACTTGATGCTCCTGTGACAGCGGTCGCACTTTGTGGGAGAGTTTCCCTCCATCCACACGTGCTGCATAGCCTGAAACACAAGAGATTCAATCCAATTTTATATATTTGTTATTTTCATGTTAATATGTTCATCTCATTCTGCTCTTTACTCTTTGTTCACCATCCATCCATCCATCCAATCCTCTAACTGTCTATCCATCTGACCAATTCTCTTTTTTCTCAATCTGTCTGTCTGTCTGTCTGTCTGTCTGTCTGTCTGTCTGTCTGTCTGTCTCTCTCTCTCTCTCTCTCTCTCTCTCTCTCTCTCTCTCTCTCTCTCTCTCACAAAATCTCTCTCAATCAAACTATCTCTCTCTATCTGACTCTCTCTCTCTCTCTCTCTCTTTCTCTCTATCTCTCTCTCTCTCTCCCCATCCGTCTATTTCTCTAGTTCTTCATTTCTCTCTCTGTCTATCTCTCAATCCACATATATTAAATTATTAATCTATCTATCCATCCAATATGAAAAGCAGTTATGTAAAAAAAGTGAAATATAAATTTGAATGAAAGTTAAATTTAACTATTACACAAATCCAACTATTATAGAAGCTGCTGCTTTAAAACCCTGTTTATCTGTGACAAATAATAAATGACTGGAGCTAAAAATAAGCTCCGAACCAAAACAGCTGACGCACTCGATGACTTCCCGAGATAAAGAGTCACGAGTTTCTGTTCTTCACCTCAAACTTCACTGCACTGAAATCTCAGAGGATTCAATCCTTGTGAAGCTTTAACAGGAATAAAAAATACTTTTTTAACTTCAATTTTCCATTTATTCGAAACTACAAGGTTTAAAGCTGCAACTGCATCTTTATAATAATTTTTACTATTAATTATCTTTTCACAATTCATAGTTTTGGCCCAAAAAAACATACAAAGTTAAAATTGAAAGTTTTGCCTGAGTAACAGTAGAAAATTACAGATTTTTGAAATTTAAACTGATTTAAAACAAAGACAATTAGCAAAGACACATTTTGAGAGACTGCAAATAACAAATGTTTGGTATTGTTTTTTTAATAAAGGACTTAAATGTGCATGTCGATTATTAGAATTGACTCGTTGCATTAATAATAATAAAACAAAAGGAAATAACTTGGCAACTAAAGCACAAAGCTCTGCTCAGCAGCATGTGACCCGAGCTGCAGAAACATCCTGAACTTTACTAATCACGTCACCGCTGGCACACAGAGGATGATAACCAGATAAGAGACCTCGCGTGACCTTCGCAGGCCGTCCCATGATCCTCGCTGCTCCGTCAAACAGGAACCCCCCCCCCCACAGCAACCCTGAACGTCATGTGCACATGGTGGCGTGTTCAGGTCGGTACTTACGTTGGTGTTTCTGCGAGACTTGGCGTAGGTGCTGATGCAGGCGGCGATGTCTTTGGACACGCAGCGTTCGTGCACCGTGTACTTGCATACTGCAGGAAAAACAACAAGAAACAACGCTTGACGCTTTATATTTGACTTGAATCCTAAACTTGTTTCAAGAGTCTCTCTCATCTTAACAACCAGAAGAAGAAAACACAGATTTGAGGGGGAATTGAATAAAATACTTTATCACATTACAGATGGTTTCAGACAATAAGGGAGCACTTTGATTCAGCGGTGACAAAGACGCCGACCTCGAGAACTGCTCCCTGGCAGAATTCAATCAGTAATGGAATTACTCATAATGGGATTGCTAATGTCTTTATAATGACGACTGTGGGGACGTAGTTTTGAAAAACAACGTCCACTCAGAGGCACTCAGGCCCGACACTTAAACTCGAGTCAGATGCAGAGAGAGCAAATGAGAAGCAGAGAACGAGGGAGGGACGGAGAGAGAGAGAGAGATGATGATGACAGAGACGGAGGGAGGAGGACGTCAGAGGACAATGGGGTCGAGGAGATGGTGGAGCTCGGACTCACAGGAGCAGCAGAGGCCCTGCTTGCGGACCCCGAGCAGCATGGTGTGGCAGTAGTTACAGTACGCCGGTTTGTTGAAGTGCTTCAGACGCCAGACGTGCTGCCCGTCCTCCTGCACGTTCTGAGGAGAGACACAGAGGAAGCACAAAGTTTGGATTTTACTGTCGAGATAAACAGACCTGAACCTCGATTAAAGCACGAACCTGCAAAATACAGATGTTTGCAATCACAGCCGACATTAAAGTGTTTCTACCGCGAGAATACAGCAAATACAGGTATTTATTATGAGGGGGAGAGATGCAGATAAGTCGATTTTTAAATGTGAAATACAATAGTGATGTTGTATCAGGCACCAAGGCGTCAGACAAGGTGCAGCCTCTGTGGTTTTTCTATTTTTCCAGAACGTCCAACAGAAGATCGATCGGACTGGGATCTGTGGTATTTGGTCGAGAGATGAAACTTTTCATTTCCGAGCAATATTTACAGTGTGGCAGGAAGCATTATCCCTCGAAGAGCCCACAGGGAATTTCTTTGCCATGTGCTTGGTTTGCAGCTGCGTTGTGGTGCAGGTCAGATCCACCTGGGGCATCAGGCTGCCTCCGCCCGGCTTGAGTTCTTCCTGGTGGTGCCATTCAGCATTAAGCTTTTTCGGCATTTGATCTACAGCAGCTCCTCTGAGGGACGGGACCATTCGGGCCAACCAGTCGACGCTTGACGCCCATGACCCTGATCCACCGGTCAGTAGATACTGACGGCTGCAAACAGGGAAACCTCACATGTTCTGACCCAGATCCTCAAGCTTGCCCAGTTTCTCTGCTTCCAAGACCAGACTGATCTGCTGCCTGATGGATCTCACGTCTTCACAGGGGCCGTGACGAGATAATCAGTTATTCACTTCACCTCGTGGGTTTTAAATGTCCACGAGTAAGACCTCAGATCTTGTTTTAGAATAAAAGATGAACGATGAATGATTAGAATGAGATAAAAGCAGCGTGTTTGCACTGAGGAGTTGTGAGCGTCTCCTGCTGAACTCAAACAATCTCAACTTCAATACAAAATACACACACACACACACACACAGATCTGTACCGTATCCATGCCCAGCAGGACCAGTAGAGGGATGGTTGTGAGGCCTCCTCTGATCCACTCCTCCAGCGTCACTGTCCCGTCTCGGTCGTAGTCGATTTCTTCCATCATCTCCTTCAGAATCTAAAGTGACAGAAAAAGTCCAAGTCTGTTTTAATTGTAGCTTTTACTGTAAATTCTGTAATTTTCAGTTATGAAAAACAAAAAAAACAGAGGCTGCAGATGGAAATGAGCCTTCAGCCAAATACTGCTGGTACAATAAATGTATTGTGCTTATAAATACACTTTTATAAATAGACAAACATGTGTGCATTTTATAATATGATGCAGTTTAACAGTAGAGGAAATTATCTGCTCAGCCCAAGACTGATAGTTTGAAACGGTGAAATAGAAAATTAACAACAATAAAATGTGTAGAAATATTGTTTTTACTTTCTAATTTCTTTTGCTTTAGTTGTAGATTTTGGTGCAAAAAAGTAAACCAGTGTTTTCACAGAGAGCAGGTGTGTGTGTGTGTCTCCGTTACTCATCAGACTTTGAGTGTGTGTGTGTGTTTGTTCGCTCACCGGTCGCAGCTCCGTAGAATCCCACTCCAGATATTCGGCCACATGCACCATCTGATTGATGATGCGATCCAACTCCTGCGAAAAAGACAGGAAACCATAAAGAAGAGGAAAAGCTTCTTCTAAAAGAATCAGCTCTCAGACGTTCTGAACACGACGGAGGTGAGAGAAGTGAAACGTCTCCTGACTGCGACGTGAACAACGAGTCAGGGTCAGAGGAGTGAAGTTTAAAGTGTAACAAAGCTTCTGTGTGTTGTTATGTGATCCCGTCAGCACATGACATAACAGAACCCTTACAAATGATCTCATGTACACACAGCTGCTGCCTGTGCTGCCTTCAAGACTCGACTCTTAGAGACGCATGTGTGCAAAAAGGCAAAAGGCAGAGAGCGGGAAACAGAGCGACCACTCACCGAGCTGTCCAGGACCCCGTTGCCGTCTGTGTCGTACAGCCGGAACATGACTAGAGGGAAACGGGAGAACAGAGATCCCATGATGACTCAGATTCCGTCAGATAATTAGTGGCTCTCTGGAGCTGTAACATTTGCTCTTGGCCTCTCTCCAGACGGCCTCGGGGTTAAACGAGTGGAGCGAGCTCCTTCCGTCCCACTGCATGGGGATCAGTTAGCAGAGATTAGCCTCGTCAGTGGGCGCAGATATAGCCCGAGACTGCAGGGTTTAAGCGTGTCACGGACCTGCCCGGTGTGGGAGGTGTAACGGGCGTATCTGAGGCCCTGGGGAGGAGGAGCAGGATGGAACAGCCTGATTTCTCCTGCTGTCAACCTGAGTGACAGGCCCCTGAGAGCTGCACTAAAGAGGCCGGAGCGTAAACACACATTGCAAACGACAGCTGCTCTCATCCCACGTCCCCACGTCCCCTCTGAGGGGAGCCGACCCTCCGACCACGTCCCCTGTCACTCACACTCCAGCTTGTCCTCCGGCGTCCCCCTCTCCAGCAGGGACAGGTAGCAGACGATGTCCTTGAGAAAGACCACCTGGGGCGACGGCAGGGCGACAGAGCCGGTCTGGAGCGAGGGGCTCCTCCGCAGAGAGAAGTGCTTCTCAGAGTGGCTCCTCTCTGTTGGAGGACGACACAAAGTCTTCAGAGATACTCACACAACACACACATTATACACTCAAGACATTTCCTCAAGGTGTTCTAGAGATATTTTGTTGGCAACCCCCGAAAAAATAGTTTGTGAGGTCACAGTGACCTTGATCTTTGACCTTCAGCCTCCAAAATCTAATCAGTTCATCTGTGAGTCCAAGTAAACGTTTGTACCGAATTTGAACACATTTTCTTAAGGTGCTTTTGAGATATTGTGTTCACAAGTATTGAACAGACAAAAATCTGCCACAGCCACTTTCAATGTGGAGGCAAGAAAAAAATGTACAGCACCGAACATGCTGAACATACCGGTGCTTGTAAATTCTCATGTCATGTTGAATTATTGTACATCTATTCTGTAAATACACATTTATTGTATATCTGTGTATTTGTCTTAATATTATCGTTCAGTTCTTCTATTACGTCTGGAACCGAGGTTATTTTTTCACTTTGCGTTTGTTTGTTTGTTAAATATCCGACCTGGTGAAAGTTTGGGGGACACTGGCGACCTGGCGGGTCCAGCGTTGGGGGTCAGGACGTTGCTGCTGCAGCCCTCTGAGGTCTTGACATGGCCGCAGGGCGATCGTTGGGGGCCGCTGGGCGTGTGGCCCCCGGACGTGTGGCCCCCTGTCCCTGAACGCTGCGAGGAGGAGCGGGATGAACACGGGGAGGTGGTGGCTCCCGAGCCGGTTGTGCTCATCAGGCCGGAGTGATCGGGCGTGCAGCGGCCCATCGCGCACAGGATGCTTTTCCCGTTCATACCTGTAGGGGACGCCACCACCGAAACGGAGGGAGCGGAAAGAGAGAAAAGACGGAGAAATTAGTGGAAGAACAGTGGAGGATGAGGTGAAGAACAAAAAGGAACAACAACAACAACCCAAATACAAAAACACCAGGAAGCATCGAGGGAACAGAGGAAGCTGCTAAAATAAAAACACTGCGTTAAAACCGTCCACAAATATTCACAAAACATCAAGTCACCGTTTCTCCACTGAACCACAACAACACAACGAGAGCACAACAAGCACCAGGGGAGCAGGAGGCCACAGCCAGCGGGGATCTGGTCCCATTAAGCTCTGCACTGGTACCTGTGATGGGGGCACAGGCCACTTCGGTGTGAAGAGAGATGCCTGCGTCGATGGAACGAGCCACTGGTGGGGGGGGGGGGGTCACACAGGGTATCAGGGCAAAGGAGAAAAGGAGGAGACGGCAGCAGGACGCAGGAAGAAAGACGTGAACATCAGAGAAGAAAGAATCATCTGTTGTTCTTTAAACAGGAGGTCAACACTATTTTTAACCCTTTCACACAGCAGAGGATCTCTGTTCTACAGAGTGTTACGGGACAGAGATCAGGTCAGAGCAGAAAGACGAACATCACATGAAGTGAAACGTTGAGTCTGCAGACCTCCACTTGAGAACCAGTGCTATAGTCGTCCAGGCCTCGTCTCTGTGTTCAGACTCACTGCAGGATCTCTGCAGTCCGGTTATGTCACATTATTCAGGATCGTCACCAGGGGGCAGTGCAGCTCTTTGTTTCTTTGTTTTCTTTACATGATTTTCTGATAAACTGACTGAATCACTCAAAGCTGAATCAATGAATGGAACATTTATCAGCCAACTATGATCGACTGAAGACTACTTTCATAGTTAATTGATTGATATGGTCATTTTTAAAGAAAAACATTTAAAATACTCAGATTTTAGCTTTTAAAATGTGAACAATTACAGTCAATCTATTTGAGTCTGGGACTGATGGTGGTTACAAACTTGAAATCTCCCAAATGAAAAAAGTATTTTTCCACCATCAATCATCACATTAATAAGCAATGGAAATAATTGTGAATTGTAGAGGATTAAAAGTGCATCTGTGGTTCATGGGCTGAAGTGCATTTCAGGTTTTAGGACAAACAGCCACCACACCCAGTTTATCCACGTCCACATGTTTTTTCCTGTGGTTAAATTGTCCGTTTAAACATCGGCTGTGTTTCACATTGTTGATGTATAAACACTTAATTTATTATTTATGGATTTCCTTCCTGAATATGACTCATTTCCCCACAAATACACAAAGTTTAAGTTTAAGTCTCAGCTACGATAGTTAACTGTCTCCCATCTGGCAGCACTGTGGTCAAACCCCGGACGCTACAAGCTAAGCTAACTGACAAAATGCTGCTACCCAGAGTTCCATGGTGTCGCTCACACTCAGACTTTCTTGTGGCCTCCGAGCAGAAATATATTTTCTAATTCAACCGTCCATCTGTCTGCTCAGCTGCTCTGTGGTGCGGAGCAGAGTCTGGTGCCAGAGGCCCACGCATCACTCGCTCAGTTTACACCCTGCACTCAGGGCACGGTGCAGGAGACGACCTGTACCAACGCCGTCGCAATGAGAAGTCTTGAGAAGAACACCTGAGGAGATTCCTGCCCGAGTCTCTGGATCATTCTGGTTCTGTAGCAGGAATGAAAACAAGTCACTGTAGAATGTCTGTTAAATGAGGACCACAAGCCGCCTACCCAGTAAGCTGGTCCCGGCTCGAGTGGGATCGGGGGAGCAGCCTCCCGTCTTGCTCTTGAAGGAGGTGAAGAGGTGCTGACACAGCTCCTCGGGGATGTCGTTCTCCAGGTAAGTGGCCATGAAGAGCTGGAAGCCTTCATAGTCGATGGGCTGTGTGGGAGAAGTGCAAGAGAGGAACGAGGTTAACACATTTACTACTGATGCACAGTCAGTTTATCACAATGGACGAAGATGTGATGACGCTGATCTGCCCTGAAATGAAAATCTGCAGCCTTGATTTTTCTGCTCCAGGAATCACAGGAAGAAGCTGAAGCTGCGTCCAGGTAAAATCACACATCAACTCCTTCCTTTACCTCCATCAACCCCCCACCCCCCCCCCCCCCCACCCCCACCCCCACCCCCCCCTCACACAGCCATGTGGTGGGTGCATATAAAAGCACTGAACTCAGGATCCCCCCCCCCCCCAATGAACTGCGGCCCTGTCCCCTCAGGGCGTCGGACCATCTGTGGCGGATAAGACGGGGTTATGTCATGTTAGTGGACAGGATGTTCATGCAGTCTGCCGACACAGACACCACACAGCATGCAGAGCCGCCGGGCGGAGGCTTACTTGGCTGAGAACGTCTTGCTTCTGTTAAACAGTTCAGAACGATGAAGAGGAGAGGAAGGAGGAAGAGGAAGGAAGGAAGGAAGGAAGGAAGGAAGGAAGGAAGGAAGGAAGGAAGGAAGGAAAGAGCGAGGGAGGAGTGGGTAGAAGAAGAGAAGGGGTTAGCGTCTTTGTTGGAGGTGAAGATGTTGATTGTGGAGAATATATAGTTTTCTGTAGTTTTATGATGTGATATTTAGGTTTTGGTTGATGTATAAACTGAACACGTGAATCTCGTCTCTTTCTCACTTCTTAATCCATCCATCATCTTCATGGTTTATCCTTTGAGGGTCGGAGGGAGGGGTTTGGGGGGTTGTGGACTGGAGCCAGTCACAGCTCACCCGTCCATCACTGAGCTATTTGTCCCCTTTTTTCTGAACACACATCAAACTCCGTCACATTAATCTCGTCCAAAACAAGTTTTATTTTGTATTTGTGGTTTTCATTCCCATTTCTCCTCCACCTCTAGTATCCAGGACGTCATCTCAGCACCGGGGGTCTCAGCCCATCGGCTCAACAAGTTCAGCTCTCGCCTCTCAGTTAATAAATCCAAAATGTTTGAGCCAGAGCATAAAGTGATGAGTGACGACGATGACCTGTGACCTGCTTCTGTCAGACGGCTCTAAACACGACTGCACCTTAACTCATTTTCCAAAAGGAGTTGTTTTTATATCTCCACCCAGAGGAATCAGTCACGACTGTTCTCCAGCAAATGACCCGGCCTCCAGGATCCCGACGTTTTACCAGACCATGAGTTTTCAGAGTTTCCAACGCCGCCAAAAACCAGGTGATTTGCAGGCTCACAGCCGTTTGGTCTAATCTCTGAAGAGTGGTGCTGCACATTCAACTCTGAACCAGCAGCCTGCAGTTCGAGCGCAAGTGTACGCTCAACATTTCAAACGTTTTCCCAACGTACGTGAACCAGTTTTTTAGATCAGCATTTACTTCAAACCTGGGAAACAAAGTGATGCACTGGAAGGTTAGTGACAAATGGTCAAGTTTGAAAATGTTGCAGGAGAAACAATATAAAACAAGATCGGAAGTTTTGAGGGAAGGAAAACTTTCACCTTTCAAAACATTATGCAAGTCTTCAAAACTTTTAATCATGAAAAACATCTATTAGATTTTAAGAGGGATAGATTTCCGCTGTGCAGCTTTTGACCTTAAACCAGCAGCTTGATTAAAATGAGTTTGATGCTTCACTCACTCAGAGTCATTTTAACTGTGGATCAGATTTTTTAAAAGTCATTAAAAAACAGCGTTTATCGCCAAATGTTCAGCAGGAAACTTTTTAAAATATGAAGAATGTATCCCCACGTGTGGCTGCAGGGGGCGCTGTTACACAGTGCTGATTTAAACAGATGAGGTTAAGTAAACGCTCATGAGCAAACATAATAAAGCTGCTCTAACGGGCTGAATAAACCCTCAGACCAAAATAGGAGAGCGAAGCTGATCCCGTCAGGACGTTGAGGAAATATGCTTCTAACACGGAGCGGGTCAGAGGAGCTGCAGTAAGTGACGTCCATCACAGACCAGCATGATGAGGACCCTCCCTCAGCTCAGGAACCTGAAACCCATCACTCATCACCATCTCTCTCCTTATTTGGCCAAACAAACCACGAGGCTTTAATTTGCTGTGCACGGCAGCCTCACACAAACGCATCGACGTGCACACGCCACAGAAAACACACTCTGCAGATGGAGCAAATGATAAAAAATGCTTTTCATAGTTTGATGTATTGCCCTGATTTGCTGAAACTATGCTCCCCAAAATGCATTCGTGGAAATGCTCCTGCCTTTGGAAAAAACGTTTCCCCCAGAGTGTAGCTCACGATTATATTCCCAGAGAGCCGGCTCACGTTCGAGGCTTCCAGTCTGTAAACATCTCCCAGGGGCGGCCATGACACGTCTACATGGTTCGTTTCATCGGTTTTTTATTATTAATATTTATGTTTGTTCGGCAGATGTCAGAAGGATTTGATCGACTTTCTTTTGTAATAAAAGTTGTTGGGGTTTTCTGTTCCGTCTGGATCTCATGTAGCTGTTTAGCTCGCTGTACTTCTATTTATATGCAAGTTCACTGGGGGCGATGCTAAACCATCAAATTCCTTGTACACGTAGTAAATAAATCAAATTCAGATTTAGATCTGCTATTTTCAAGTAAGAAAGTTGCATTGTGTTTTAGATTAAAACATATTTGTGTGGACGCAGCCACAGAGAAACAAATCTACTTGTGCTCTCTAGGACAAAATAAGACGTTTTTACGTGAAAGCTGCAGAAACAGAGCTAAATGACGTGGAGCTAAATGACGTGGAGCTAAATGACGCGGAGCTAAATGACGTGGAGCTAAATGATGCAGAGCTAAATGATGTGGCGCTAAATAACATGGAGCTAGATGTAAAGTCTCTGTTCTTCGTCACTCATTAACCACTGATGAAGTGCGTCTGCTGACTGTTCAGAGGAGGAAACCCAACACTGCCGACGGCTCAAAGTGTCGCTCGCTGCTCTCGCTTCTCATCTATTGTCCTGAAACATCTTGTCAAAGTCACTTCAGACGAGGCAGCGCTGCACTTTGGCTTCGAATCAGATAAATGAAGGTTCAGAGCCGAGGAGGAAATGGAGGTCAGAGTCTTTTTCAGTCCGAGTAGATTCCACTACAGCACAATGGAGCGTGGAGTCATTAGCACTCACACACACATTGATAAATGTGAGCAGGGCTGTGGAGGTCACCATGGCGCCGACAGACAGTGTGGTCTCAGAAAGCACATGAACGTTAATTCTGTGGCGCCAAATGTCCAGCCGGGCTGTTAGTCGTGAGGCGAGGAGACGCTCACGGCAAAGAGGTGATAATGAAGAGCGGAGGAAGAGGAGGAGGACGAGAGGGGAGGAAGAAAAGAAAATATACATGTAAAGATGACAGAGATAAGAAGAGAAAGACGCATCACATCGTTAACATCTAATCAGTAAACTGTGTGAATCTGGTTGATGTTTTAAGTGAATGTAAAAGTTAAAAAACGACATTTCCCACTCGCACTGGAAAACATTGACCAATCACAACAGAGTGGAGCAGCTGGCCAATCAGAGAGGAGGAGGAGGGGGGGGTCTTAAAGAGACAGGAACTAAAACCAAGTGTTTGAGACAGAGGCTGAAGAGAGGAGCTGCAGCGATGGACAGAAAATGATGTTTTCTGAACATTAGAGCATGAAAACATTTTACAATTATAACACTGATTGAAATTATCAAACTGAATACGCAATACGCTGAATCGAGCAGAATACGTCTCCTTTAAAGATGTACAATTAAAAATCACCATATATGATTCTACTGCATGTTTTTCTGCAGCATATTCGTTTTAAAATTCCAACAAACCATTTCTCCGTCATGAACCGTAACAGGAACCTGAAGGAGAAGGTCAGAGGTCACGTATCTAATGAGCGAGGTCGTCATGTCAACAAACCGATAACGAGTCGGGATCTGAGTGATTCTGATCAGTTCACATTTGACTTTATCATCCACAGCTTCACAGGATTCCCACATAATCTGAGGCCGTAGATAAATTGAGAGATAAATACTTTATTGATCCCGAGGGAGATTTAGTGTCGTGGCTCCGAGGACAAACACGTCCTCCCTTCATTTATCAGCACAGAGGGTTGTCTTGTGAACGCAGGCAACACAAACAGGCGATGAAGTCAGTTCACATAAAGAGTGTGAACGTAAAAAACGAGAAGAGTTGAAGTTAGAGCTCAGAGTTTTTATAATTAATGTTTTAAATATTTATCTGCCTGTCGCACCTGATCCCTTTTCTTTGCTCTTCGCTATCATGCAAATATGAATAAGACGTGTCTCATGGACTTGTGGACTTCACAACTCAGGAATGGGACCTTGAGATGTTTATGTTTCAAACTATTTCTCACGAGCAGGTTGAAATGATAACTGTTCATCTACATTCTTGAATGTTTCCCACAGCAAGTGAACCACAGGCTCGACAGGAAATCCAGAATGTCTGAGACGGAGAAAGAGTCGAAAACTCAGAGAAACGTCCAGAAGACAAGAGGTCACTATGTGAGTAGAACAGCTGAGTGTTGATCTGCTGACGTCAGCTGACAGTTGATGCGTCTCCATCACAGGAGCCATGACTCAGCAGTTCTGTGATGCCACACTGAGCAGGTTGTGTCGGGGGGGAGGGGAGAGAGAGAGAGAGAGAGAGAGAGAGAGAGAGAGGGAGAGAGAGAGAGAGAGAGAGAGAGAGAGAGAGAGAGAGAGCGAGAGAGCGTGAGAGAGAGAGAGAGAGAGAGAGAGAGAGAGAGAGACAGAGAGAGAGAGAGAGAGAGAGCGAGAGGGAGAGAGAGAGGGAGAGAGAGAGAGAGAGACAGAGAGAGAGAGAGAGAGCGAGAGGGAGAGAGAGAGAGCGAGAGGGAGAGAGGGAGAGAGAGAGAGAGAGAGAGAGAGAGAGAGAGAGAGAGAGAGAGAGGGAGAGAGAGAGAGAGAGAGAGAGAGAGAGAGAGAGAGAGAGAGAGAACATCGACCAGAATGTGATAAGAGAGATGAAGAGTGAAGAAGTGTCACACTCACGTGCTCTGGGTTGTATTTGGAAAGAACTCCGTCCCCGTGGAACTCGTCCAGAACGTCCTTCAGCTTCTTGCTTGAGTCTGAAAACAAGAAAACAATCATTTCAATTACAGCATTTATGAAAACTTTCCTCCATCACACAGAAAACTTTTCCTTTTTAAACACCCGGAATAAACTGAACTGAATGAACGTGTTTCGTCTCATGAATTAACATCCTGATGAATAATAATATCTTGATTTAAAAAGCACACAAAGTTACAAAGTTAAAATAAATTTTAAAAAACTGTCAAGCTTGACCATCCATTACAATATTAAAAACTAGAATTAAGTAAAATCAGGGAGTAAAAGTACATTTCAGGTAAATTTCACCCTCTATTGCATGAAATATTACTTAACAATGCTAAAAGTGTTTCTTTCACTTAAGGTTGTTTAAATAATTAAATATTGGAAGAATAGAAAGGGGGGTAGATCCAAACTAAATTAAACTAAATTAATGTTACCAAAAACTATGCATGTGCATTTTTTCTTCTTTTGAAAACTAAACACTGAATCATTGGGTTTTTTATTTCTGCCTTCCACATAAATTGAGATGAAGTAATTGTTGCTGTTCGGCAACATGATCGAGGATCAATATTCTGGCTCCAGGAACAAACAGCTCGATGAACGCACTCAGCGTTTTCAATCCATTATTTTAATTGTCAGTAGTTTGCAATGGTTTCTAACAAAAAGAGAAAATATCAATATATCAAACATCGTAAATCCATCTCTGACGATACATATCTCAAACTTAACTTTTACTCTAACCTCAACACAAATATCCAGAGTATAAATGATAACACACGATGACACAAAACAAACCAAACTGGACACATGATGAGGCCTCCGCCATGTGGCCACCAGGAGACAGACCACTTCCTGTATAGACTCTGTGGGTGGAGCCTCAGGCTGCAGGAGGCGGGGCCACATTCACTCTCAAAACGATTGACATGTTTGCTTTAAAACTGTGTAAACAACGAGGTACATATTTTCTTAACATGACGTAACGGCCATAGTGGCTCAGATTTTACTTTTAAAACAACGTGCAGCTCTTGACGGGAAAATAATAACAACTTCGGTCTAAAACTAGAAAAGTAATTTACATCACGTGTCAGAAAACGTTCAGATCCTCTGTTCAAAGCACAGACAAATGTAATGTCCCCACAATCACAACTACAGTCAGATCACCACAATGAACTAATAGAATCAGCAGTTCTCGGGGGGGGGGGGGCATCTCAACTCAGGGCCCATGGCCTGCTTGACCCCCCCCCCACGCACTGACGTTTGCACACAGACCTGATTTCACCATCGTGTCATAATGAACTGCAGACGACGCCTCATTATTTTTAGTGCTCAGCAGCTTTGCAGCCTGTAAAGCTTTTTCTATTTCTGTCCTGCATCATGTCCACAGAGACAGAGGGAGATAGACAGAAAGAGACAGAGAGAGACAGACACAGAGAGAGAGACAGACAGAGAGTGTGTTATCTCAGGTGAGAAGAGAAACGTGATCAGAGAACATCCGGTAACAGGACAGTCCAGTTCACGGCATTAACGACTGACACAATGTGGTTATTATTTTCATGATATAGTTGTGTGTAAACAATTAGTGAATTACAAATAATTAACAAATTACTTAATTCTGAAATGAATTGTTAAATTTAAAGTCCTGTCCCACATGAGTCTGTCGATGCAGCTTCATTCAATTTAAGGACTTTATACTGTTTTATTCATTTGATAATTTCTTTGATTAATCATTACATTTATAAAATATCACAAAACTGTTTAAACTTTCCATTAATTTCCCAGGAAGAAGTCTTTGTCAGTTTGAAAGTTGAAAAATATCAAATAAATGTGATTTGAGAAAATGTATTTAGTTTTAAACAAAAATGTAGTTCAAATCAAATATTAAAATATGATATGTTTCATCTGATAAACTAATCAAATCTTCTGATCAATACAAACCTAATTCAGTTTACCATTATAAAAATATATTCATTGATTATTGTTTTAGCTCTGACTGATCAATGATCATTTTCACCCTCAATTCATCAGCTGATTATTTTCTGTTAATAAATTGATTGTTTCATCAACTTCCCAGAGTCCAGTGCTCGATCATTTCATTTGGTTTCAAGCTCATAACAGAGAAAAACCGTCACATCCTGAAAACTGAGGAGCTGCAACCGGTAAATGTTTTTCAAAAATGTGATTAATCAAGGAAGTGATCGATTAGTGAATGAATAATTTCAGTTCTATTGGATTTCGTACGGTTTATTAAAGACGCTGACAGCCTGGTGGTGTCTGTTCCCTCCGCAGAGAAACAGAGCCAGTGTCCTTCGTTAAGCCCTTGATTGATCGGCTGCTGATACACATCCCCTCCTCACCGGGGCTGAAAATGAGACCTTCCCGGCAGCAGGGGCCTTCCCAGCAAGCACATTCGTCATGTTTCGATTACAGTCCCTCTCCAGAGAAGCCTGACTCATAAACTAAAAACCCCGCTCGACCACAGCAGCAGCAGCAGCGGCAGCAGCGGCAGCAGCGGCAGCAGCGGCGAGCGTTTCTGTGTCGTCTCCGCTGAGCGATGTGGTGTCACCTGACGTGTCGGTGGCTGCAGGGAACCACACACAGACACCTTCTTAAAGCACATTAATAACAGGAGCATTAAGAACTAGGATCACTGTCCTGTGGTTGTACGCCTCCACCAACCACAGCAGCCCCAGTCCACCCGGTCCACTTCAGACTCACATGAGGTCACTGTGACCTTCGACCTCTGAAACCTGATAATAATGCATTTGAAGAAATTACCTAAAGACAGAATTAAGATACAAGATATAAAATAAAAGAGGCTAAAGCATGTTTTGTGAGACCTTGACCTTCGACCACCTGATTCAGTTAATCTGTGAGTGTAACTGAATATTTGTGCCTAATTTAAAAATGATTATTTCCAGTTTGTCTTAAGATAAATGTTCACAAGGCAAAAAAAGGGTTTTGTGAGGTCACAGTGACCTTCACCTTTGACCCTTTACCACAAAAATCGAATCATCCTCGGGTCTAATATCCAATATCTAAGGAGACTGTGTTCACACGAATGAGTTGAATTGATGTGACGTGTCAGAGTTCACCCACAGGACGAAGGAGCACAGAGACATTCAAGCAGTTAATCAGTAGGTTGTTATTCTGACCTCGTTATACCTGACATCAAGTCTCTTCCGTCTATTATCGGCTAATATTCATGTGATTTTTGACAGTTTATTTTAAATCCATCTATTTATAGTTTATAAGCAGAATAAAATGTATAATTTAATGATATGGGTTTTAATGTTGATAGTAGATAGTAGATCATAAATGACGATTAATGCTAAAATGGGGGAATTGAAATAATCGGTCAAATGTCCACGTGTGAGCAGAGCTATGAAATATTTGCCGCAGGCGAGAGCAAAACTAAAATCCGACATTTTCCCAAGTTACCTCTTGATCTGCTCTTTTCTCTTCGGTACGCTGACGTGTGCTAATGATCAGGTCGTGGAAATCGTGGATTTTTGGTTTTGGCCTCAGGTTAACAGGTAGTAAAATTAAAACTATAAATCACAGATCAACTTGTGTGATGCAGGATTCACAGGCTGGAGCCGCTTGGATAGAACATTGAGCGTTTGAGGGTTATTTTTCATTTAAGCACCTCAGTCCTCTTCGTAAACAGCTTCATTCAATGTCAGAGACCCGGACAGTTAATTCAATTGTTGCCTAATTGTGTCTGAAGGACCCGTGAGAGGAACTGAAGGTGAACGCTGAAGAGGACTGAGCCTCAGAAAAGATAAGACAGCACAATAATTCGCCTCTGGCACATCCACATCAGGCGTCGGCCCTTATCACCACAGAATCCTCTCGTCTTTTCAAGTGGACGTCTTCGTCTTCTACGTGAACGGCTCCTCTTCCTCATCCTGACACATTTGCATTCTTCCAGTTTCACGTGCGTCACGTGTTTGGGTGGATTTCCGGACATTTTGCTGCTGTTCTCTCACACGGAGTTTAGTAGTTTCTGGTCAGTGACCTTCCATTCCACCGGAGAATAAACCGCTGTGGCTTTAATCCACACAGGTCTGTAAATATAATGGTTTCTGCGCGGCCGAGCGATTCCTCAACAGACTCGCTTGTGTGAGACAGCGACGCTCTATTCATCATCCACGACGACAGACACGAGGAACCAGAGGACAGACGCTCTTTTGACTAACAAATGTGGTTTCTAGAGAGAGAGGAGAGTCGTCCAGCAGGAAAACACAAGGGGTCATTGAGAGGAACAAACTAACACATGGAAGAATAATGTGACGACAAACATCCAGACTGAAATCCTGCTCAAACGTTAGAGTTATTCTTTTAATTAATTCAGAAAAAGGTGGAACTGATCATTGTACCGGAGCGAGTTATATGATTTAAAATGAAAAACGACATTATTTCCCTAACTAGAAAGTATAATAATCAAAAGCATCGAAGGCACTGTTAAGTAAATAGTTAATGATATGAAATAAATGGATGATTCGACACATTTCTAAACCAAAAAGTTAAGCGTTGATGAACCTGGTTACCAGACAGTTAAACGTACAACATGTTTAATAAGTATTCATTATAAAATATGTCTTCTAGCATATTTTTAATACGACGGGATTAATACATGCCGATGAACCTTGACACACCCACCAAACGAGCTCAGATGTATCTCGACACCGTTTCGAACAAACATGTCGTTCAACCCAGAAACTTGTGCAAACACTGTATTTCTGTATATTTCTGTGTTTTCTTAATTTGCAGGGCGTTCTCTCAAACCCGTGCAAAAGGTTTTGAGATCGTGCCCTTAGCTTTGTTCGGGATCGTGCCAGATTAACCACTGAGCGTGCGTAATGCAAATGTGGGTTTACAGACGAGGTGTTTCAGGAGCTCCAGTCTTTCCTGTGGGGGGGAGAGAAGCTTCCTTTACCAAAGACCTGGAGCTTTTTAACTTTGCAGAACTTTTACAGCCTGAAGAAACCTTTAAAACACACTTGAAGAAATAAAACACAAACGTCATATGTCTACTGTAAAGATTGGCAGGGAGCCTATACCCTCTGACATGAACACCACATTATTTGGTTGTGCAAATGAAGAGCAGCGTCATATTCACGCTTCCATACTCTGCACAGACAAACCATATGCACATGGAAACTCTTCAATCAATCACATTGTAGGTACTTACACTCGCTGTACTGCTGCAGCTGGTTGAACTCCGCTGGGCTCAGACACACCCAGCTCCCGTCTCCCATGCTGCCTGAAGCCAGGGGCTCTGCAGGGCTCTGTGTCGGGCCTCGGGTGCTGCTGGGGGAACTGTGGGTTATCCCTGGGTCAAGCTGTGTAATGGGACTGAGGCCAAGAGGCTGTGGGACGACATCTCGGCCTCGAGTTGAAAACAAACGAGGCCCCCGTGAGAAGAGGTGGAGGAAGAAAACAGGTCCCAGCTCAGGTGCTGAATATTACTGAGGTGATCCAAATATTCCAAATATTGATATATGTATATATATCTGAGTTATAAGGAAGGACTCCTCATGACTCGGAGGTTGGAAGGTTTCTTCTTTGCTGACCTGGAGAAGAGGAGAGAGAGAGAAAACAGCAGAGTATAAATGAAAGTGATCATCCTCTGCACAATGTCAACAATTTAAAATGAATGAAAAGGTTTATATCAAATCTGTGACATCATGAAGTCATTTAAAAAGACAGAAGCAGGTAGAGAAGTCATGTTTCAGTCTGTATTCATATTATTATTCTTTTATTTATGTCACATTTAAATTCCACAGGCGACAGGCTCTTTAAAACCGAAACAACACAGATCAAAGTGAGTGGAAAATATATTGTAATGTATTAAAATGATGGAGAACATCTGTTATTATCATATTGGACTTTTTTTATTTCTGATTTCAGGAAAATTACCATAAAATGAACTGCAAAGAAATGTGAGTTAGACTGAAGCAAATAAGAGTTCAGTGTCACAGTTTACATTGAACTAGTTGACAACTGACCATCACCTTGAGAATGTTTAGCTGCTTCACGTCTCAATGAAGTCGTCTCTAATGTTGGAAGCTTTTCTGACAACGTTCCAAATGTTTTTTAATGAGAAAAAAAGGAGATGTTACACATCCAGTTCAGGAGAAACAGACGGAAGCTCTTCTGTTCCCGTTCTAACACGTCTGTGTTGTTCAGGTGTGAATGAAGAACGAGTGTATTTGTGTGAAGCTGAGATGAGAGGCCTCACTACACACGTACTCCAGGAGAGAAGAGATAAAAGCATGGGTGACTAACTTCACCGAGGGAATAACTACAGATTATTTTTAGAAACACTCTCCACTGAAAGACATACGCTGAAAAACATTGTTTTCATTTATTCTCCAAAGCTCTAAACATCACACTTGTGATTCTGTTTCACGTGAATCAGTCAAATCCAAATAAACTGCTTGGATGTGTTTAGTTCAGGAGGGAGTCAATGTTTAGGTCTCTGGGATTTAAAAAGTACTCACTCCTGGTCTACAGGACTCACTCCTGGACCACAGTACTCACTCCTGGTCTACAGGACTAACTCGTGGACCACAGGACTCACTCCTGGTCTACAGGACTCACCCCTGGTCTACAGGACTCACTCCTGGACCACAGGACTCACTCCTGGACCACAGTACTCACTCCTGGTCTACAGGACTAACTCCTGGTCCACAGGACTCACTCCTGGACCACAGGACTCACTCCTGGACCACAGGACTCACTCCTGGACCACAGTACTCACTCCTGGTCTACAGGACTCACTCCTGGACCACAGGACTCACTCCTGGACCACAGGATTCACTCCTGGTCTACAGGACTAACTCCTGGACCACAGTACTCACTCCTGGACCACAGGACTCACCCCTGGTCTACAGGACTAACTCCTAGACCACAGGACTCACTCCTGGACCACAGGACTCACTCCTGGACCACAGTACTCACTCCTGGTCTACAGGACTAACTCCTGGACCACAGGACTCACCCCTGGTCTACAGGACTAACTCCTGGACCACAGTACTCACTCCTGGTCCACAGGACTCACTCCTGGACCACAGGACTCACCCCTGGTCTACAGGACTCACTCCTGGACCACAGGACTCACCCCTGGTCTACAGGACTAACTCCTGGACCACAGGACTCACCCCTGGTCTACAGGACTCACCCCTGGTCTACAGGACTCACTCCTGGACCACAGGACTCACCCCTGGTCTACAGGACTCACTCCTGGACCACAGGACTCACTCCTGGACCACAGGACTAACTCCTGGACCACATGACTCACCCCTGGTCTACAGGACTCACTCCTGGTCTACAGGACTCACCCCTGGACCACAGGACTCACTCCTGGACCACAGGACTCACCCCTGGACCACAGGACTCACTCCTGGACCACAGGACTCACTCCTGGACCACAGGACTAACTCCTGGACCACAGGACTCACTGATGCTGCTTCACTCGCTCACTGCCACCCAAAGCATGTATATGTATTAACTGTGCGAGAGGCACCTGCCACTCAAGCGAACGGGGCCTCCCCCCTCGGAGCGGAGAGGGATTCTGTTTTGCTCGTGCGGTTGCCTGGCAACCATGACGTCACTGGAGTGAAGCACCATGACAGAGATGGACAGAGAGGGAGCGACATCGCCACGGTAACTATGAACAGATGTAACCTCACGCACCACTGCTCAGCATCTGTCCTCCGTTTATCTGCTTTTACCACAACCTGCACCGAACCCATCAATTTTATAATTCAACTATTTTATCTACTTTAATATTTTATCACATAGAAGCTTTTATTTCATTTTGATGGCACCGATCTGGAGTCTGTATCGTCCACACTCTGATCCACGCTCTGTGCAGATACTGCAGCAGTAACGAGGAGGAGATCAGTCGATGTTCAGGGTAAAAACATGGTGTGAGTGTTCCGTAACGTTTTCACCGTCCACGCAGACATTCAGACTTCATAGCTTCAGTTGTGGCATCAATGCATTTCTGTCTCTCACACTTGTCTTTCACGCTTTAGTCTGAATCATCATCTATGAATCGCCCATAAACTGATGTTTTTATGCCAAACACAAAATTCAGAACCTTAATTATTTACTAACGTTGCATTTTTATCGCATTTCGTCTTAAATCGCTGAAACAACTTTTCCACCTCAGTTCACAGTTGGAGCTTCACGTTTCCACGTTGAAAACCCACTTTCAGTATCTGTAACATCGAGTGCATCAACGTCCCACAGCGTCATATCAACGCGTTCCCTCACGCTGTGTCTGTGTGTAATGACTCTCAATACGAGGTGAGTGGAAATAGAGCTGAAGAACAGTGGGTTGTGTGAGTCTGCCGCCTCAGCGCTGTGGTTTGAAACGAGCGCCAGTGACTCACGGAGCCTCTCGCTGTTTAAAAGAAAGAGACGGAGGAAAAGAACAGGTTGAAACACCTCCACCACATTATGGTCATTGCAGCACTTCATCTGTTTCAGTGGCAAGGTACCAGATTTTTTAAATTCATGTTACATAAAATGATCGGTTTATTCATAAAACGCTGAAATAAAAAAAGAGGAACAGGTTATGTTTGAACGCTTTTATGCAACATAAAAAAACATCTAAATCTATTTTACTTATTTATTTAAAAGCCGATCCTTCTACGTGCACAGACTGTTTATAAAATGAACGTAGACTCCGGGTTCGGAAAGTGAAGCTAACGCCCCCTGACCAGCAGGGGGCGACTCCACTGGTAGTTTCTATAGAAGTCTATGACAAAGTGACTCCACTTCTCACTTTATAACGTCAGTAAACATGAAGGAGTTTATGTCTCAATCTCTAGTTTCAAGTCTTCTTCAATACATCTGATGTTCATTTAGTCAATTATGATCATTTAGAGTCAAATAGATCATAAAGCACCGGATGTGTTAGAGTCACAGGTACAGCTGTGCAAAGTATAAACAATATATTTATATAAACGTACGCTCGGGTAAAGATTAAAGATGCAGACAGTCAGCAGGTGCGACATCACCTTTGACCCCTTGACCTCTGTACAAATAACTGTCGGCACCAACAGTGAGACTCGTCAACGTGCTCACATCAAGATGAAAATAACCAGAGGTGACATCATATGTTATTTTTGCAGCAGAAAGATAGACACGTCATTTCTGAGGAAACACACCGACGGCTGCAGGAGCTCAGGTGCTGCGACAACTCAGACACGCGTCACACAACACAACTCAACCACCACAACAGCAGGACAAGGACACAAACCATTTGGTGTGAGTGTGAATGAAAGATGTGTGTTTAATCACCAGTGAGGGATCGGGTCGCTGGTCTTAAGTTAACGGGTCCAGACATGAATTGAAGATGAGAGCGGGTTATGGGTTCGGAGCTCTGCCGTGTGACTGACAGCTTGCACCGTCCGATGGAATGAAAATACCAAACCGGAGGCCTCAGAACAATGGGTGACGTTACTGTGTTTTGCTATTTGCACACAAGTCGGACAAATATCACACAACATAACCTTGTCAGGAAAATTAAAACAGCCACTTTGAGACGGATGAAACGCGAACCTGAACATTTTATCTCCTCAAATCCCAAATTCATACGACTAAAGCTAAGATGGCAGGAAGCTGCCGTTCATCCCAGTGTAACACGACCCTCCTGCTGCCCCGTGTGTGTGCACATCCACCACCGAGAGGCGTCCTGAGACGTAAAGCGTGCGGAGGGAGCAGCACGGCCAAATTAGGATACTGATGGTGATTACAGTGAGGACAGTGGAGAGGAGGGAAACAGAAACAGGAGCTGCGACATGATTACTGCATATTCGCAGGGGAGCGACGCAGACGACCGATCCACGCTCAGAGTCCTGCAGGAGCCTCTAACTGACGTTCCCCTGAGTCGGGCAGACGGTCGCTGCAGGAAGAGTGTGTCCAAGCTCTGATAGCAGCAGCCGAGCTCCCGACACACACACACACACTCGCCGGCAACTGTCTCCTGCAGGAAGTCGTAGCCCTGTGTGACCAAATGATTAAATGGATACCGACAGCAGCTTTTCTGTGTCAAACATCAGTCATTTACAGCACTCAGATAATCTTCATGATCCAAGCACGAGCTAAATATAGACGTCGCTGCCATAACTGGGTCGGTGGCTCGCCGAGCAACTCTGGAAAAACTCAAAACCAAGCTCCAGTCCGCACCTGCGTCACGTAGAAGATCCGACACAGAGGGTTTTATCACCCGGAGCTCAAATGTACCCTCGCTGTTTTTTAGTGGAAACACAAACAGTTTATTATTATACCTCAGATGTGCACGTGAGAGCCCGGCTGCACGTTACACTTCAGTAAAGGCCTGCAGTCGTCAGTCGTGTCTGTGAAACTGTAAATATGTATAACGGGAATGTAAACGGTATTGTCCAGGTTATATACGTCTACATCTGGATCAAACAGTGGCTGAGCTATAACATGTGAAATATAACCCTCATGAATCAAACTGAGGCAGAAACAACCTTTCAGTCGCAAAGTAGGAGCTTCAATCATTTTCTGGAAAGTAAAACATTTACTTTTATCGGCTGCATTTCCACCTTAAAGACGTAAACGGGTAAAATAATGCAGATTCACTAATTACAAAAGAGATATTTGCTTTATTTCTATATAAAACCATCTGTAAATCATTTTTATTACAGTCCAGCATCCAAATATAAGGATATTACACATGTTTCCTGACAGTAGAAGCTTTGAGCACTTGCAGGACGTCGTGCCTTATACCTTTGGAGTTACATGTATTGTAGATTACGTGTGTGGAAGTGATTATAAATACATACTTTTTTATCCTCATCCTCCTCCTCCTCCTCCTCCTCCTCCTCCTCCTCCTCCTCCTCCTCATCCTCATCCTCATCCTCATCATTGCTATCAGCACATTCAGGGTCAGGGAGTAGAATAAATGCTCAGGCCTGTGCAGCCTCGGCTTTCCACACATGAGTCACTTAAATCACCTGAATGCTACGACAGGTTTCCTCCACTTTACTCAGACGGATGAGCGTCTGTAACGGCCCGTCGGATTCTCTGCAGCGGTTTAAGAACGAGCTCACGAGTATTTGAACGATGAAGAGAAGTGACAAATAAGAGGCGGTGACTCGTGGCTGTACAAACGTTCCTCTGGGCCGACAGAGGGAATCAGCAGTGACTGTGACAACCGAGCAAATGTCTCGTCCAAAATAGGCAAAAAACGGCAAAAGACAAAGTTGGTGGTTAATATTGTTTGAGAGAATGAAGTGTAACCTTAGGGGCTGCAGCCTGGGCCTCATCTCTACCCATAAAAGGTCTGCTGCTGATCCCTCGTCGTGTCTTGACGAGACACACACTCTTTTCCTGCTCCTCGTCCCGGTCTATCTTCACCTCTCAACCCCCGGTATCACAACTCACTGTTTCCATTTCGTTTATTGAAATCTGATCTCCTCTGCGATTCCCTCACAGGAGAGTGAATCATCTGAGTTCTCACTTCTGTTTTCTCAGCTTGAACGTCACGTCTTCCCCTGAACCATCAGTCATCTACTGAAGTTCTGCAGTTATTTGTCTACAGCAGGTGTTGAGGTTACGATAATGAGATAAAAGAGACAATTAGTCCGAGTCCGACCCGACAGGAGTTCTGTGTTTTACATTTTTGAGCTCGGGTCACGTATTCACACTCGAATTCACATCAAGAACAGCAGCACTGCTGATAATCAAGTGGCCTAAATGTCAAGTCTGATTACGCTCTACACTGCAAACAGGAATGTGGTATTTGATTATAAGAAACGTTAAAAGTTCACAAACACGAACCTTCACTATTACACAAGTTTATATAGGGAGGTGACATTTTGATTTCACCTCCCCATCGTCCGGAGTCATGACACGAACAACAACAACAGTTTTCACTTCTGTTTTCTCGGCTTGAACGTCACGTCTTCCTCTGCGTCATCAGTCATTTACTGAAGTTCTACAGTTATTTGTCTACAGCAGGTGTGTGCGTTGTCGAGGCGTTGTCGAGGTTACGAGGATAAGAAAGGAAGAGACGGACCTCCACGCTGCTGCCGCTGCTGCCGACACTCACACTGTCTGAGGACGCTGTGGACCGATCTGCGATCAGCTCGGCTGCAGGCGAGGCTCACGTCGGGCCCTGGATTCCTGTTCTAACCTACAGGGGGATGTAGCCTCACAAATACCAGGAGTATTTATGGAAGGCCTGGGTGTCATGGCAACTGGGGGATTGTTTAAGATGCAGAGGGGAATGGAAAGGCCAAAGATATACACAACAGCTGATTGCATTGTGTTTAGAGTCCAGAGCCTGAACACAAACTGACCCGGGACCTTTCTCCTGAAGCAGAACAATTTAAAAACAACATGAACTCCCCAGAGAAACTAACTTTACTGGCAGGTTCACCTCAGACATTAAAAATAATAAACATATTGACATTAATGGACTTTACGTTGATTCTTTCCTCCTCATTCCAGATGTTTTCGTTTCAAAGGTTCAAAAGACATCTCCTGCATGTGAGCGTGTGCACATCACACTTGTGTATGTTGCATATCGAGCTGCGACTGGCTCCGATCTGTCAACTTAGTGTTAAACTCTGCACGTGCATCATTCTGCACAGTGAAGGTCAAACATACAAGTGAAGCAACAAGAAGCAAAAACACACTTTGAAGCCGAGGACAGACTTTAAATTTGGCCTCAGGGATTTAGCCTTGGTTTGTTTGGCCTATAAAAACTATATATTTCTATTTCTGAGCCTTAGTGAAGGAAAATCCTTTTCCCACATCGAATCACATGAACAGTATATTAGATATTTACCTGTTGGTGTGGGTAGCATTTGGATTTTTATTAAATATCGTTTTCAGCTCTGATTAACGGCTGAGAACAACCATTTCTTCTTAATAACAGATTCACGTTAACATGACTCATATATTTAACCCGTCTCCAGCGTCTCATCCCCCAGAAAACATGGCGACAGGTAGCGAACTGTAGAGCAGACGTAATAAAGCTAAGACAGGATTAGAACTTCTCTTCTCTGTCTGTCGAGTGAAACATCAAACGTGTTTTCACAGAGAAACGACGATTCACCGAATCAAGACCTCTAAAGATAAGTAACGTCCAGACGAGAGAGTGAGACGGTGACCAATCGATCAGCAGCTGCACTTTAAAAAAAGTCCAAACCATAAACTCCAGATAAATATTCTGAGTCAGACTCGAAACTGCTCTGAAGACAAATCACATAAAGCCACCGAGCCAAACAAAAGCGCTACAGCAGGTCTGGAGTGCACAATATATTCAGGCCTGTCCCAACTCCACTGACTGCCCTTTAATCACAAGACGTATTGGCCCAAGTTCCGCCTGTCACTTCGAGATGGATTTGCATTATGGGTCGTTTTATTATTTAAAGTTTCCAGTTTCCTGTGAGCTGTGTTTTACCGTCCAGGAGTTTCTGCTGCACTGTTCATATCAGCTGCAGGATTCACTCCCACAGAATGGATCAACTGTCAGCTGGAAATCGACTGGACACAGAAAATTATATTTTATAAAATCCGCATGGTGGAATCACTTTGCTGATTCAGATCATTTAGTTTCAGTGGTAGAAGATTAGGCTGTAAAAACAATGTGATAAATGTCATGTTGGTGAACGTACAGAGAATCATCACTCGACTCGTCACGGACCAATGACTCTATATAAAGATGGTCAATGCGTCTCCACTTCCGTCCACTTTACAAATATTATGGCAAAGCATCCTGGGTACGGGAGTCGCCATCTGGCACTGGTGACGTCATTTGGAGCTGCTGTATTAAAGGTGTCAGCCTCAGCTGTCAATCATGACGTCTCAGCACAATTTCTGTTTGGTACCTATTTCCCATCTATTTTGGAGGAGGCGGGGTTTATGACCAGCCACCAGGGGGCGACCAAGTTTTGGCTCAACTTTCGGAGAGCTGTCTTTACGCAGTCGGGAACAACAGCAACATTTTAGACAGCAGCTCATGAACACGGTGGATCCATCAGGAGTTTGGGAGACAGATGTTTCCCCTCAGGAGGTGGTGGAGAACAACTCCGGAGCAAAAAGAGAGGAAACAATGGACTTCAACTCAAACACATCTCCTGTTTCCACTGGAGGAGGAAACAAGCAACTGGCTGATAACAAGTTCAACATTCACTTGGAAAAAAGATGATTTGTTAATGTCACTTTTGTCAAAAACATGTTACTGCAGGTTCATCTCTTCCTGAATCAGATGCACAGCAGAAAGCAAACTGAACACAAGTCTCTCTGCAGCGGAGTTATCACCTCATCAGTCTGACAGTTTATAAACTGCAAATTAAAAGCAGAGGTGAGAGCTACACCCTCGGTCACCTGTGGGAGGCGCTCCGCTGCTAACAGCCCCCGATCCAGTCGGGGACAATAATGACTCACAACACTTAGTTCAGCTGGAGGATTTGAAATTAAAGATTCATGTAGAAAACTCCTCCATTATTTAGTTTCTCAGTGATTCTCAGTGTTTTTATTGACGTGATCAGATTGAACCTGGCTGTGGGCAGGTGTCTGAAGAGGGGGGGGGGGGGGGGGGGGGGGGGGGGGGGGTCTGATCAGGGTCATCCTCTTTATTCAGGTCAGTGCGGAAACGACAGGAACCAGCGTGAGCGACCGTCCTCCTCACACATGTTCACTCTGTAATCCTCGTGATAAACTACTGTCTGATGGACGAGCAGATCATTATCATTATTCAGACCTGCTCTGACCCTCGTCCGGCTCGACCCTCGCACATGCGGCCGTTAACATGATTTCAACATGACTAACACGGTATGAACACACATGTCACAAAGCCCGATACTGTACACACTGGTGCTCATGTGCTTTCCCGGGACTCGGAACGTGAGCTGAATGTCCCAGCACCTCTAAATGACTCTCTTCCCTTCACCCTCCTCCCTCTCTCTCTCTCTCTCGTCTCGCTCATTTTCTCCATTGATCCTCTCCTCCTGATTATCCTCAGCTCTGTCCCCTCCGCTCGCTCGCCACGCCGCCGCAGACGAAATCCCGGTCATGCTTATCGCCGACCGAGAGGATGCTGTCAAGGAATAAATAACCATCGCATTGGCTGATTGCTTGATGAGATGTAATTAGGCGTGCAGACTGGAGATTAATCACGAGATGTCAGCCGCCTCTTGCTAAAGTCACGAGCTGGAGGAAGAATCCTTGCGTTTCAATAAGACTTGAGACATATCCTCAAAAAACAATAATTAGAGAATTAAATATGAAGTGGGGAAGAATTCAAAACATCTCAACCTTCCAGCGCCTCCTCTTCTCGGGACAAGAACATTATCTCAAGTGTGGTCAGTTCTGTTGTGTTGGTTTAAGTGTCCTGGTTGAAAATGGGTCGTAAACATTACTTGATTGGGAGAAATGTTGATGCAACAAGAGTCCGACCTCGTGCCCTTGGTCTGCAACTCCCCGACAAAGGTCATTGTACCAGTGAAACATGTTCGAGTCTATTATCAGGTCATTATTCTTATAAATTCTTTCTTAAAAGCGAGAAGCCTGCTGTCACCAGCAGACGGCCGATCTAACTAGCATTGATCTTGTGCCTTGTTGAATTGTTGAGTGTCCAACGAGTCCTTTTCGTTTTTTTAAATCCATTCTCAAAGCCCCTGAACTACAAGACGAGTTGTGATGAGAAAAACCAACGTCGTTAAAAATAACAAAACAGATTTAAACACTGAAATAAAAACTTTAAAGGTTAAAGCACCTTTTTGTACATGCAAGCCCAAACTGAAACTGGCCTTGGAGGCGAATGATCAGACGGAGAATAAGGAGGGAAAACTCAAAGAGAACCATAAAGGAGACAAGTAAAGGTTAAACACAGAAACATGATGATCGTCGACATAGAGGAAGAGATGTGAGAATGGGGACAGGAGGAGAAAGTCTTCCTACCTCTGTGCATCGCTGCTCGTACGAGAGTCCTTGTAACATCCCTGTTCAGCCAGTCTGAGTGAGCCAGTGAGCTCCAGGATGTGGAGTCGCGGTCCGTCGGGTGTTTGATTCCCAGCGGCAGCCGAGTCGTCCTCTCCGCTCAGACGATCACTTCATGCAGCACGACAGCAGCAGCAGCTCTGGAGCCTCGGCGGTAACATCCCTCCAATCCACCCTGAATTAATTAAACCTCTCTCTCTCTCTCTCTCTCTCTCTCTCTCTCTCCCTCTGCTGCCCTCCCTCTCACTTCTCTCTCTCTCTCTCTCTCTGTCTCTCTCTCTCTCTCTCTCTCTCCCTCTGCTGCCCTCCCTCTCACTTCTCTCTCTCTCTCTCTCTGTCTCTCTCTCTCTCTCTCTCCCTCTGCTGCCCTCCCTCTCACTTCTCTCTCTCTCTGCTTCTCATGTGCGCATGGTTAACACTCCCTCTCTCTCTCTCTCTCTCTCTGCTTTCAGGCTCCTCTCTCGCTCGCTTCCCTCTTTCTGACTCACTGAACAGCAGCTGCACGCGGTTCTTCTTCCTCGTTTCCTCCTCATCTCGCCCCTTTGTTGTTTGTTTGGATCAGATCGGTGAACGGGAAAAATGATTTAATATTTACATCTTTATCTCTGCCTAAACTCTGGATTGAGGTGTGAAATTATTCATAGGAAGTAGCCATCAACTTTTGGTTCTTTCAACTTTTTGGGCTCTATGAAAATTTGAATAAACCAATTGGAAAAAAAGAAAAGTAAAATAATCATTGGAAACATGAATGGCTTTTATTTGGATCTGCAGTAAATTGCACACATTCATAAATCAGTCCAGGATCAGAAAATCTCATAATGTTAAAATAAGTAAGTAAAAACAAAAGATCCTGGAACCGCCCCCTGAATCGGATCCGCACCCAAATTTAACAAGTTATTCCCGGACCTATTACACATCCTTCCACCGAGTTTCATGGAAATCCGTCGAGCAGTGTTTGCGTAAAAACAGACAAACCAACCAACAAACTAAAGGACATTCTAAGAGTGACACTGCAGCTAGCCACCAGGGGGCGATCATGGTGATTTGGCTTCACTTTCATGTCGTCCATCTTTATTAAGAGTCTCTGGTCTAAGTGTGAAAATAAATATATCCACTCGGGGGCCACTTTATTAGGCTCACCTGTAAAATCGAATGTGTTATTTAAATGTGAATTTTTTTATCATCAAACTTGCTTTATTGCCACTTTAAATAATTGTTGCATTGCTGATGAATGATTATACGACGTACACAAATAATTATACTGCTAAAAATATACACAAGAAAATCCAGAATGTTACTGTGAAAAGTGAATAATCTCAAATAGCAAGAAAACCCAGACAAAAATCTACATTTTACTGTCTTTACTTTTACATTGTCTGTGTTTCTGTTTCTCTCCCCCCTCTCTCTCTCTCACACACACACACCACACACACACACACACACACACACACACACACACACACACACACACACACACACACACACACACACACACACACACACACATCCTGCACACTGTCACACAAGGTGTCACCGCAATGTGTCGGCCTCTTGTTGTGCTGCCGGCTATTTCTGTAGTGAAGTCATTGATGAATAAAGCCTGTAGCGTCCGTCCATCTATCGTCCGTCCCTGTTTCCTCACAGCTTCTCAACACACACACACACACACACACACACACACACACACACACACACACACACACACACACACACACACACACTCACACACACTCACACACATGTACTGCACATGTTCAATTCTCTCTAATTGTTCCACTTTCGCATGCGATGTGTTGCCTCATTTCACAGAATCCTGCGTCTCTTCCTGCTGCTGTGGCTAAAAGAGGCAGATCCCCAGAGAAACGAGAGGAGCGAGCGTAATTATTTTTCTCTCCCCCTCCTCTCATTCTCATATTTCCATCTCCCCGTCGTCTGGACGTTACAACAGGGCGCAGCGCAAAGCCCCGACCCAGAGATGGGGCCGGTCCTGACGGTGGGAACCCTGTGGACGCTTCAGGACCTCGAGGGCACTAACTAATCTCAAAAAGGGAAATTGGCTCCCCTGCTGCCTTGGTTCTCCTAAGCAGCTCAGAGGAATGTGATTGTGTTGGAGGAGAAAAACACAATTCGCTCCAAGTTTCTACCACTTTCCCAAAGAATGTCTGACACTGGCTGATAACCTTCAGGCGCTGGTTGGTGGATTTGAGGCAGCTGGTGTGCGTCAGTGAGGATGAGGATGTAGCTGCAAAGATGAAGGTCACACGGCACGAATTCAGTCATTAATTAGAACCTGATTATCAGCCATCGGCAGGGAAGAATGAAACAAGGTTTAATAGTTAATAGAAGTTGAAGTAAATCGTTTTTTAAAATAGATATTATGAGATATCCTTATTGTGAATTCATTTTGGCTGCAATGATTGTGCCGTAAAACTCTGATATTGTGTTGCGATCAATTGTTTTTGTGAAACGAGAAAAAGAAACGAGACGAGATGAGACTTTCAGGAGGTTTAATCACAGCGTCAGGAGCATCGAACAGAAGGAACCCGGTGAGACTTCAGGAGGTGTGTGAAGACCTGAGGTTCAGACTGAAGGTCACACGTCAGTTTCACGAGGGAGAAAGAAACTACGCCTCAAAGTCTGGAAACACGTCTGCAACGGTCGTTAGAAAAAGCTCCACGTGGGTCTGAAACACAGACGCGTGTTTCACTTCCTCTAAACTTCACTTTTCACCACAACAGCAGCAGCAGCTCAGTTTATACGTCACACGATCGAGGCCTCACACACACACACACACACACACCACACACACACACACACACACACACACACACAGTAACAATCAATACAAGTACAAAACAGGAAGTGGGCGGCAGTAACACATAAAAAAAAACAGATGCACAGGCAGTGACGAGGGACAATAACACTCCAAAGGTTTCCGTTCCTTTGCCCCGACCTTTATTTCAAACAGTAACAAATCTGATATTTTAAAAAAGTCCTCACTAGGACATGGAAAATAAAAGCAGCAGTTGTCATTCACTTCCCCGTCTGTGTAACGGACTCAACTGAGCTCCATTCATCAGCAGCGACACCTCCCCCGCAACGTATGAATCAAAGAGTTCGCAAAAAACCCGTCAGGGACGCTCTCCAGGGCCGAGGGGAACATTCTGTGCACATTTCAAAAAACGGAGACACTCACGGCTGCTAGGTGGCTGACGACTCAATTACTGAAGAGAGTGGGATTTTTACACGCTGGCCTCGACTTCAAGAGGTCGTTCCTCCGTCTGCTGGCTGTCACTTCTGAACACACTGAGGGTTTATTCAGTGAAAGTCTCAGACGAGTGGAGTTTTCACAGGAGAGCATTAAAACAAAAAGGACTTTCCCGAAGTGAGATAAGTTTCAATTGGCCGCTTGTCACTGAGTCACCTCCTTCTCGCGCATGCGTCAGTGCATCATGTTTTTAAGTCTTGTTTTTTGTGATATACCTTTTAGATCATTTTATGATATAAGTATTTATTTCATTTTAGTCATCACACATCTACAAATCTGTTAAAAAAGTCTAAGACGCATTAGCAGGATTTCAACCCTCAGCCCCTCAGAGACGTCCTGAGTCGACTGAACAGCAGCAGAGAAACACTGACTTTTTTTATTTTTAACTCTATATTATACACAGATGAAGGATTTAGGTGATCACACATCTACATCTTGTGTTATCAGCTCTGGAGAAACACAGATTTTTAGGAAACCTCTGGATAATGAACTGTGGAGGGAGAAGTTTAGAGGAGTGGCCGAGAAGATAACTCCCATGATCCTGCTCAACTTTACAGCCTCGCCTTACTCTATCCTTTCTTACTGTTTGGATTCAGAGACCCCGCGCACATTTTATTTCCTTCACAGTAAAAGTCCTGTCTTGTTTCCCCTGTTGAACACTGTCCTGTTTCTACAGAAAATCAACAAATAAAGCACCTTCAATCTGTTCAATGCTCATTAGTTTGAGGATTTTAATGATTGTTATGACTGTCAAATGTTCACGTGCTCTAATGTTCAGAAAACATCACTTTCCTCAAAACGGCCATTGCTGCGGCTCCTCTTTTCAGCCTCCGTCTCAAACGCTTGGTTCCTGTCTCTTTAAGACCCCACCCCCCCCCCCCCCCCCCCCCCCCCCCCCCCCCCCCCCCCCCCGTCTGCTCTGATTGGCCAGCTGACCCACTCCGTTGGGATTGGTCGGCCTCAGCTCTCACTTCACCTGCTTTTGTTTGACTAGATGCTTCACATGCATTATGCAAATGATGCAGAAGTGCACAGGAGCTTCAGTGTTTTCTGTGCAGGAGAGGAACTCGTTAACATTCACACAAAAAAAAACCTTATCACACACCAGAGGAAAGAAACTGAAAAAATATCATATGTCTCCTTTAAGAAAAACCTGGATATTCTATACTGAACACAAACTAAATACATTAAATACAAAGATGGAATCTTTGAAAGATTTAAATGTTCAAATTGATTAACACGTGATCAACAGCTTGTTTATTTCACTCATCTGCTGAATCAAATAAAGAAAATCACTGAGGAAATATGTTAAATGTTAATATGTGAAGAATTTATAGATGTCGTTAAAACTAATCGCTGTTATAGAGACTTTATTCAATGAGAATAATAATAATGCTCATGAAGTTTCTGCTCGTGAAGATGAAACAATGCAGAGATTTCCTCATTAATCTTAATCTGGAGCCTCCTCTCTCCTGAAATCATCCCAGATGGCCGACTCGTGGGCGGATGTGGGAGCTGCTGAGATGCAGAGGAGGCGCTGAAGGACACTAATATCAAGGACGGCTTTGATCGTACGAGGTAAATCCCTCTGATGCCACCGAGCCACTTCACTTTTCACATGCTGACTGTTAATGAGAAAACAGGAGCCGCGCTCCTCAGTCACGACGGGTTCAGCGCTGAGTGGAGGCAGGAATGCAGCTGCACATTAACGACGGTAATGAATGTGCATAATGGAATATGAGCCAAATCAAAAACAAATATGATTCCTACGCAAATCTTAAAAAAATAAATCAGGGTTCTTCTCCTTTCTGGATAAATAACCTGGGTTTAAAATCATGAAAATTGTGTCAAAGTAAAAGTTTAAAATGAAGTTACACCCCAGCTGAGGGAATTAGAAAAACTAGAATCGCCCACAGACGAGCTCACACCTCCGCCAACGCCCAAGAGTCCCGTTATGAAACCAAGTTTAAATCCCCAACATCCAGATCTAAACTGCCCACTCGCAGATATTGTTTTCATCAAGAACCATTAATTATTCTCTGGTGAATTAGTGAAAATGTCACAAAATGTGCGTATGTCACATTATTAAAAGACGAGACAAAGAAATCCTAAAGTAGGAAACCGAATCTTTTCTTTTCCTTTTCACCTCCTTTGTGTCGTCTGTTTAATCAACTGACGACGTGGCTCGTCTGAAATCTGCACTACAGTTGTTCCTATTACAGATCTATGGCCTTATCGTGCTGACCTCAGCTTCCCAAGCAGCACATGAATTATTCAAAGGCTCGCTTCAATTATTTAATCTTTAATTCAAAAAGAAAATGCATAAATTGGATTTAAAATAGTCAAATGCATGAGACCTCCAGAGATGCAGCCGCTTGAATGTGCAGAACGTTCTGTCAGACGTGGACAAGCTGAAGTCTTACCGACGTAATCTGGACAGTTTGACGTCTTGCTCATGAATTCAAACAGAAAGTCATGTTCTTGTATCTTTTTTATTTCAAACTCATTTCAAACAGACCTGGTAGATTCAACTTAAACAAACTGTCGACCTGAGATGCAGAAGTACCTGCAAACTGCATTCTCCCAAATGACCTGCAGAGGGCGACTCCACTGTGGCTTTACGTTCCTGTTACATTGTCTGTGTGATTACCACGAAACTTACTGGAAGGATCTGGTATGGGTCAGGAGAGAACCCGTTGAATTATGGTGCAGATACGAGGAATTTTGTTTCACTTTCTCTGCAGCATTTTTCCCTTAAGAATTCGTTCAATCAATGGAAACATAGCACAGGTGCACGTAAGAGCGGCATTCCTGCTCGTGCACCAGATTCTGAGTGACAGGTACAGAGACTGAAGAGTGAAAGACAAGATCTTGCGTGAGAGAGAGAGAGAGAGAACTGCATTGATGCCACTACAGCTGAAACTGAGGTCTGACCGTCTGCGTGGAGGGTAGCAACCAGTGTGTGATGTATACTGAGTTGTGTTTCTCACCTGTAGACCTCAGCTTTGTTCAGAAGACGGAAGCAGCCGAGCGGCAGAGAGGCCGCTGCTCCAGAATGGAAATGTCACCGAGACCTTTGTGCTCACAACAATTTGACATTCAAATCAGTCATTTGCCATTTTTCCAAACAACGATCCCCACGGTGCACAGTGCTGGCATCCGCAATCATGTAAGGACACACACTACCATACTGCAGGCACACACACACACACACACACACACACACACACACCACACACACACACACACACACACACACACACACACACACACACACACACACACACACACACACACACACACACACACACACACACACACACACACACACACACACACACACACACACACACACGAGAGGGTGACTGATGTCTTTTGAGTGTGTGAAATTTGGTGCAGCTTGATTTAATGAAGATTTAGTGGATGTGTGCGACTCTTTTTGAATCACTTTCAATCAACATTATTTTTATTTCTGCACAACTCTGTACAGTTTGTTCATTTAAATTAAATTAAATTAATTGTTTTTTAAGCCACACCTTTGGACCTATTTGATTTGTCTTTCTGTGTTTACTCTTATTACAAATTCCTCGATGTGAAATCGTGATTCCAGAGGATAAATCTTACTGATTTTGTTAATGCTGTGAAGCTGGATTCATATGATCATCTGGAATCGCTTCAAAGATCAGAGAACTTTCCGTCCATCAAGTAAAGATCTGAATTTGTCCAAAACTTTCATTAGTTTGACCATGTGTTAAATATTAAACTACATTATATATGTATGTGTGAACAGTATATTTGAAATGAATGTTTTTTAAGAAATAAAAACTAAATATATTAGTATTTATCTTTGATATTTGAGTTGAGGATTAAATGTTTTGGAAGATTTGAAATGAATCGGATTAAGTTAGAGGCAGAATGTGAGATTTAATGATGCACTGAACTTCCTCTCACCCACATTATTAAAGCTCTGTGTTCATTCATCATTTTCAGGGGATACACCCTCTGTTGTTTGTTAAAAATTAAATCCAAATAAACTTTTGAATTAAATTTTAAAGAATATTTCTGGATAAGTTAATCATTGCTACAAACTAAGTGAACTTAGGGACATTTTATATTGTCACTATTTTCCTCTCACTTGTAATATTATTGTACATTACTGTGTTTTCCATCATATCCAAATGATGACAACTTTTATTTCTACGACCTTGCGATGCCCTCTCGCTTTATAATAAAATCTCTTTTGTTTCCACAAACCAGAGTAAGAAATAATGAGACAGATGCCGACTGAACGTTAGTGAAACACCCAGTTCCTCATCTCAGACGTGCACAGAGGAAAGAGACAAGGCCGAATGGGCAATTAGTGAATTAGTGAATCCCCAGCTGAACGGTCATCTGATTAGTTCGGCCCTAAAGCCGCATGTGATCATCCTGGATCATTTTCTTTCATTTCCTCTGCTGGTCGTGGATGTTTTCCAGCTGCTGGGAGTGAACACACTGATGTTTCCTCCATCACCCAGAAGCTGCGCTCTTAATGTGATTGACGTGTTCACTGTCGAGTCCAGGGAACCAATTACACACGAGGAGGAAACCCCCGATTAAAGTATGACAAATATAAGAAATACACAATGGGGAGTTTTCCGTCGGGTGATTTCACAGAGTTGAACAAAAGCAAACTTGAGTCTAAACTCCACACACGGGAAGTGCATGATTGAATTTGTGGGTCAAACGTGCTCCGGTGGAAGAGAACGGGAGACAAAGTGAATAATTGCATGTGTGTGAACCTCGAGAGCCTCGAGAGCGTAAACGCTGTTGGAGGAGTGAGGCGGCACTTTGTGAAACCATGTTACTCTGACTGAGGCCTTTCTGCGGTTGGTAGAGTGCCGCGCTCACGTTTCAGATGAATCACTTCCATCCATCGCTTGATCGTTCTTCACGAGTTCCCACTTCCTGTGTTCTCCCAGAAAGGGAGGCCAAATCAGGTTTACCGCCCCCTCGTGGCTCGCTGGAGTGAAGGTAGTAAACCTCGCCTCCTCCATGTTAGGAGATGGGACCAAACTAAAAACGTCAAAGTCAAATAAACAATTTTACTCACGTTTCTTTAAGGTATTAAAATTAACTGCAGATGTAGGTTAAGCTAGAAAATAACAAGTGTATTCAGTGTGTTGTTTGACTGTGTGTTTATTGCTGGTCTTCAGGAAGATGATGGATGACTCTGATAGTTATGCAGATAAAACGTCCAAATAATATCTCAATAACAAGAAAAAACATAGATTGATTAAGATAAATAGAAATTATTTCTGCTTTCATTTTATGATTTTTTCCTCTTAATTTTGCTTCTCTACTAATTGATTTGACCTTTTCAGGATTCTGAGATTTCCAGGATTATTTACAATTCATCCAAATTTGTATTCAGGAAATAAAATTTGCACTTTTTCGTTGAAATGGTCACAACATGGAACCTGTGACCAAACGTCCCACGTAGTCACAAGCAAAACCTGCTGGGGATCACGTCTTTAAAAAAGAGGTCCGGCTATTTTTTTAATAAAGACGAGTCTCATGTGTGAGTGAGGACATATCGGTCAATAATTAAATCTGCTGTTGCCGTGCACGTCACAGGCCTGGAGTCACTATCTGCTGGAGGCCGTCTCGAGACGCCTCTGACGACTCGGAAACAGAGAAGCGCTGCAGACAATGGGAGAGAATCCCGGCTCCCTGTAAAGACAATAATTGGGTTCGTGTTGTTGGTTTTCTCCGACTGAATTAGCCGCACCATAGTGTGCCGCAGCCTACACGCCATAGGAATGGGAAGACTTGTCAGCGGCTGCCAAGTCGTCCTCCAGGAATCGCTGTGTCTCAGCAGTTTTTAATTAAAAATGCTCCATTTGTGCCACCTATCCCAGCTGCCTGCGAGAGAGAATACAAGAGAATAAATTACTGCTTCCATCCCTGCTGGCTAAGCTCTTCTGTTTCACAGCATTTCATTAGGACTGAGACGCCACTTTTAAAACAACGTCTGCCGGCGTGTTCACTGTTAGTGACGGAAAAACCTTGACGGACGAAATATCCGAGCTTAAATAGAGTTGAGGTTTTCTAACAGTTGGAGGAGGATGGATGAAATGACAATTAACCTGATAAAACACGATATTCTAATATTTCTTCATTTCCTCATCTTCTGCTGAAGAACAGCTCTCTTTTAAATTCCCAGACGTTGGATGCCAAACTACAAAATAAAAGCACATCATCCATCCATTATCTACATCACTTGTTTTAGGGTTGCAGGCGGGTGGAGCTGATCGGAGCTGACCCTGGACATGTCAGTGCTCCATCTCTCACCAATATATAGAGACAAACAACCATTTACACCGTACGGGTCGTTAAGAGTCGCCAATTAACTCCATTTGGGATCCTTGACACTCTAAAAGTTTCAGTCTTGTGTTTTTTATTGTATAAATATTTTTTTAATGACATCTTAGGATGTTTAAAACCTGAAAGTCTCAACCAGGCTTCACGTGTTTGTTTCATTTTTCCATTTGATCTGGTTAGTTTTGGTTTCACATTGTAGTGAAACCAAATTACTCTGCTCGTGCAGCTTTTCCAGGATTTCCCACCCGAGCTTTAATGCTGCATCAACTTCCTGCGATTGGTCCCAAAAGTCTGAAATATCCCCAAAAAAGTTGTTTAAACGCTTCAGATGAACTGGACCATGGTTCAGTTTGATCCAGAACTAAACGTGGTCTGAGGAACCGTTCTCACCTGTGGTTCAAACTGAACTGTCAGACGGTCCGGACCAAACAAGGAAGAAATCGTTCTTAGTCTTTTTAACTGATCTACAGTTCGTCATTACTCATGAACGTCCTGGGTTCGATTCTGGCAGTTTCAGCCGCTGACGATCAGTCAGTTTAACGGTGGGAATTTAAATTTACAAGTCTGAGCAGCATTGTTTGCGTCTCAGAATATTTGACCTCGGTTTACAGACGTGTGGGACACATTCATCACTTCCCTCCAGGAGCGAGTCGTTTAGCTCCCGTCACAGCGACGGCCATCACTGCGCTGCACGGCCTTGTCATCCTCCCTGCAGGCTGTGTTCTGCTCTTGCTCGTTCCCAGGCTCCTTTGCTCTCAGTCATGTCGGCAGTGATGCACTGAGTGGGCGAGCTGACCCCCAGTTTCCTCACCAACGGTAATTGTCTGGTTACGGTTGTTGTTTAAAAACCAGCGGCTTCATGTCGAGTGTCTCAAAATTGAAATGAGCGTCTGTGTGGAACCTTCGTTAACAGTTGACAGAATCAGCGGGTTTCAGAGTCTGAAAGTCTCTGAGCGGCCGAACACTGTGAAACGTTGTGTATTCGTCCTCCTGTGGACATTGTATAAACACAGCGGGCCTCACCGACACAAAGCAGAACCCGTCTGCTCCGGCTCTGCAGCTCGGTGGTGACGGACGTCAGAGAGCACTGAAGGAAACTTGTTTTAAAGGATTGACGAGAGTAACGAGAAAATAAAAAACACACGGAGATTAATTCTCTATTGCTAAGATGAAAGGAATTTGACTGTATTTTTAGTACTTTTCCAGTTCAAGTCGCAGTCACAGTAATTGCACACACACCACTCATACACTGTCAGCACAGCCACCAGGGGAAACTTGGAGCTGGGGATCAAACCATCACCCTTCTGGTTAGTGGTCGACCCTCTGTACATCCCCAGCCACAGCCCACGTCTATGAGCTGAGTTTGTATCCACCTGATGAATTTAAATGCTCAATTTTTGGTCTCTACCAACTCAGGGGTTGTTTATTGATGTAGTTTCAGAATATGTGTTTCATACTGTCATTTTATTATATACCTCAAATTATTACTATATCAGTTATGGTCATTGATAAAAACTGTTACAAATAAAAGTCCTGTATTTAGTATAATGAGGAAAAAATGGGATTAAAGCACTAGTGATTATATAATTTTAGATTATATTAATTAAATACTACAAATGCATTAAAGTATAAGAAGTATAATAACATAGCTAAAGGCAGCACTGTTATGAAAGCTCTCATTTAAATAAATAACTAAAATGGACACAAGTTATGTAATAATTTTGTAATAATTCTATAATAATCTAGAATGTGTCACCAGAGGTCAAATAACACAGAATAAATATTAATTTCTTAGTAACTATTAACTAACAAAATGTATAAAAAACATCTGTTCGGAGGGAATATACACAAACATATCTGCAAGTCGTCCATCTTGAGTTCGGTCTGTAGAAACGAGGGATGCAGCCTGACATGTCGGAACAAAACTAGTAAAACACTGAAGTTATCCTGCATTAAGAGACTGTTGAACACACTTCAGTAAACGGGGGAACCAAGCTTTAAAGAAACACTTGACTTTTTCTCACAAGACGGAAAAATCTCGGGCATGAATCAAAGCCAAACTGCGTGTGTGCAGGTTTGACTCGAGGCCCAGACGCTGCCATTTATCTGCCTCTCGTGGCTCTCGGCTCAAAGTCGACTCGCTCTCACTGGGATCTCGACTGCTGTGACGCAACCGGCTTCTCTAAACAAACCACACTGGGCGGCTTTGGAGAAAAATTCAGTTTATATTTCCCAGAATAGATACGGAAACCACCCATGTAAACACAGATCTGGTGACGTCGGAGAGAAGCGCAGCAAAACACGAAGGAACCAGGGGGGGCTGACGTGAGACGTTGAAGAAAGGAAAACACAGCAGTTCATCCCAGATATGTCCGTTTTCCACTCAGCTATCAATAGACCTGGCTTTGGGAACCTCTGATTCCAAAACAGCAAACTTTTTGTCTCCATGGCAATTTCTGAGCTGAGCTTTAGCCGACGTCCAAAAATATACACTGACTGAACCGGAAGGAGTGTTCGGGGCAGCGGAGGTCCCCTGGTTCAGCTCCATTTCCTGGGGATTGACCCCCGTCTGTCTCCCCAGGGTTCTTCACACCTATGGTTCTGCTACAAAGTGAATTGCACATTGTTCATTCTGGTCATTAGTCCGTCTTTACACATGCCTGTTTGCATCACTTGCTAATTTACAGCAGCAGCCTTCCATCTTTAGGGAGACAGCTTTTCATGGCCGTGATCGAGTCCCGTTGACAAAGTCTGGATCTGGTCAAGCGCAGAGTGGAGACGCTTGTTTTGGGACTTCTGCACATTTAGGATCTGACTAACTGAAGCTGATTGGAGCAGCAGCTGGAAATAAAAACAGAGACGATAATATTGCTTTAATTTATTTTGTTTTCCTCGATGGTAACTTTGGAACATCTACGTCCCTGTAACACACTAATATTCTGACTATTGACCTCATGTGAATAAGACATTTTTTATTATGATGCTTACGTGAGTTGCTAATAGAATATTACATGCTATATTATATGTCAAATGCTGTAAAACTTCTACTTAATGTTATAATGTGATTAAGACGTGTACATAATTAGACTAATATAGACAGAATACTCCACATGTCTCAATTTGATGAAGGTTCATTCTCGGTCTGATCTTATTCAGGTGAAGATAATCAGAAAATACAGTTTACATACTTGACCGGGTTAATATTGTGTCCATGTCAACGTGTCACAGTTGTATTTTCATTTGTTCTGGCCTTAAAGAGCGAGGGAGGAGGAGGGAGGAGGGAGGTCAGAGGTGGAGACAGTGTAAGAACTGGAGGGTTTTGTTGTGGCCACAAACAGCAGCCGGCGTCATCACTGACTGATTATTAACATCCACCATTACTCCGCCACAGGCTGGAGTTCTCTGCCTGGTCAGGTCCAACAGCGGCTGCAGCTCACAGCTCATGTAAATGTAAACTCTGATCCACACGTCAGATCCCAGCTCATCGTAAGACGGTTGACGTCCTTCAAATCTAAAATAACAGGAGGAACAAAAGAGAGGAAACAGGAGTCACTATGAGGCCCAAACTATTTGTGTGAGCTGCCAGTTTTCCCAGCGAGCTGTGGGAGCCTGTCTCTGTGTGTGCGGAGCAAACAGAAGGTGTTTTACTGCTCGTGTCTTCATTAGAATGCAGCACCAGCCTGCAGCTGCACGCAGAGCGGAGAGAGAGGAATGATGAAACCACGGCTAAAAATAGCTGCCTCCCAGGATCCCCCCCTCATACGGCACTGTAAACACTGAGAGAGCCAGCGACAGGCAGCACCAGCCTGGGCCTCCGTAAGTGTGTGTGTGTGTGTGTGTGTGTGTGCATGGTTCAGGTGTCGTTGTGTGTTGCAGTCCCTCCTCATCATAAACCAGTGTTTGGTTTGGCTTCATCGAGCCGCTGTACAATTAAAGCCATCTGTGGGCTGTTTTTACTCAAACACGTCTGGGCGACGTTTCACGGCAACGCAAAGCAGTCGCCTTGTCCACTCAAAGGTAAACCTGTGTTACTATTCTGAAAGTACAAACTTTAAAACTAGATATTCCGTCAGCAAGACAACGTGCTAATCGTTGTTTAAGGAGACGGACACCTTCATCACAGGGTCTGTTTTCACTCTGCAGGGGGTCTACAGACTATAAGATGTGCTCAAGTTAAAGTACACACATGCAGCAGGTACCGACAGTAAATCAAGCAGCTGCCATGAAGATGATTGACTCTCATGCTCCTGTCGTCCCATTTAAACTCGTATTAAAAAGGTGCAACAGAGCTATAAATAGATTTTGCATGTGATGCACTGAAAAACAAAAGACAGCATCGTTTACAGCGAGTGTCCTCACACGAGTCCACAAGGACGACAGGGGCACGTCTGAAAGCTGCAGGATGACGTCAACAGCCTCAAAAGCCCAAGACAACAACGAATCCATGTGACGGAGGAGGACGACACGTGCGCCGCAGCCTGGAGACGACGGGAACCCCTCCGGAGAGATAAGAGCCAGATGAGCTTTTTACAACCTGAGCCAGGAGAGCAGCATCAACAACTCGCTGACTGAAAGACTTTTACTGCACCGAGGTATCGATGACTCGGATCAATGAGACTAAAACACCAGAGGAAGGAAAAGGGTTGAACTTCTGAGTCGATCAACAGTGAACTTGGCTTAAAAATACCTTCCTCTCTCAGTGTGTGTTACTGCCGAGGAATGAAATATTGAAATGTACGTGATTCAATGTTTTATTTTATTCATTCGACAGCTGAACAAATGTTAAATAGTCAAAAAGTTTGTCCCTACACCTGCACAAGTTCCTACAAATAGACTTGTTCATATCATACGGAGAATGATCTGGTCGTCCATCGTTTATGTCTTGATATGATCATCTCCTGTTTTAACCCTGACCCAGTCTCAGCTGTCAATCATAACATTTCACCATGTTGTCAAATAACCAAACTTATCAGAAACTTGAACAAACATCAGGGTGATAAGAACTAACTACAATGACAGAAAACACCTTTGAGAGAATTGTATTTAACTTCTTAGTTTGGTCCATGTCCCATCTGCTAACATGGAGGATGCAGCGTTTACGACCTATACTGGAGCCAGCCACCAGGGGTCGCTCCAGGTGATTTAGGCTGTAATCTTGACATGTCACAAGGACGGAGTGTTTGATGGATGTAAAGTTGACGTCATAACATTAAGCTCAGTTTTTAATTGTACACAACCTTAAAAATACAGAAACTAATTAGTGTGTTTTGTGTGTACACAAACACATGTGTGTGACACGCTGGAGAAATCCTGACAGGCCTCATCAAACCCTGTGTGTGTTTCATGTTGAAAAGCTCACCTGTTGCCGGGCTCCACAAAACGCTGCGTCCTCCACACCCTGGTCACCACGTCCGCTGGTCCTGTACCCAGCTCTGGTTCGTAGTCCGTCACCTTTCCTCCTCGGTTGAGGTGAAGTCTGTGGAATTGTTACGATTTTAAGAAAGGTGAGCGTCATGAGCCAAATATGGACAAAACCTTTCAGGGATCAAACCATTTCCACTAGCAGGGACTCAAGAACAAGTGTGCTGATGGCAGCACAGGTGATTTCACTCTATTGCCCGATGAGGTGAGATTTCTAAGGATTATAATAATATTATATTATAATAATAATCTATTATAAAATCTCTGACGTCTCTGCAATCAGCTGGAAAAACTGACTCCTCCTATACGAGCGTGCAGGGAAGTTTCCTTTCCTCTAAAAACAAGATTGTATTATTGTTCCCGTGGTTTAGTTTGAGTCACTCTAACATCAGCTGCTTTCAGACGTGCACCGACGTTCAGACGTTTTTCCTGAAATTTTCTGGAGGGACAGAACGAAAATGTCCGAATCAGTTGCTCCGAACATTTTCCAGAGTTCGTGTCTGAAAACAGATTTGCAGAACAACCACCTGATTCCAAGAACTGTCGGTGATTCCTCTGGCTTCTTGTTATTAGTCTATAAATGGGACTCATCCACATCTGTACTTTAAACAGGCAATGAAAGCTATTTATAGGAGAGCTCCGTCATTCCAGATAAACCCAGTGTCAGCCACAGAAACATTTGAACGTCACTCTGGTCTCTTCCTCAGTGCAGAGCTGCATGTCTGTGCTGCAGCCTTCATGTTTCCTCAGATGCAGGACGGATCAGAGATCAGAGAGAAAGTGAGGGAGATGGGTTTCCATGGCAATGCTGTTTCTTTTCCCCTCTCCCCTCCTTGACGTCACGTCCCTGCTAAAGCCCTCAGCACAAAGGTGTGTGTGCACAGACCAGAGCTCAGGACCAATGTCAACGAAACAGGCGACGACACGTCTGTGAGGATCCATATTCACAGTGAGTCACGTATCGACTGGTGAGGAAGAACCTCTGGATTCTGACCTGCTCAACGTGTCTCACATGGATCACCTACTGAGACTGAATGACCTTATGACTGCTGTGGCGTTAATTCAAATTAAATCCACTCTCCTGTAATTTATTGTTTTTATTTGTGAAAAGGTTGAAACTCGGGCAGAGAAATAAAACAGTGGTGTTCCTTCAGTGAAGCACATCAATCAGCTGCAGGACGTGATGTGGTTTCATAAACTCAACCTAGTTTCACTCACACACTCGGAGAACAACAGTGCCACCTAGTGGTCACATGTCAGGCTTGAAAGAAACCAAAAAAATAACACTCACGACAACAAAAACAGTTTAAACAGTTTAGTTAGTTTATTGTTCACGCTGACATGACAGAAAACACAATGCGGTAAAATGACACAACGCTCACAAAGCATGAAACTCACAACATGAGCAAATACTTCCCTCAAACAAATCAACTCGTGGTCAAATGAGTAAATTCTATAATTAGCTCAGTTAAAGACGTCATGTTTTGATATGTTGGATGTTTGATGATTGATTGACATAACATATTAGACCTCTTTCAAATTCACAAACACACACACACAAATATGTGTCCTTTTCATTAAGAGCCATGAATAATTCTGAGAAATTATGAAACGGTGAAAAACGTCCTGTCACGCAATGAGGAAAACACACACACACACTTACTTATCCCTCACATCCCCCCCCTCCCCATAATTCCTCTGATCCCCCACTTTTGTTTAATAACGTTTATACCAACACCCAACTACACACATCACTACACACTATGCCCTGTCATGCACACACATACACACTCACTACTCCACGCCCCCCTGTGTGTGATTCAGAGCAGTTCCAAATAAAAATGTGGATGTAGTGAATTTAAATGTTGTTGGTCCTCGGTGCAGGTCTGAACTCTACTGAGTGACATTCGAAGTTTGCAATGATTTAGTTTGTGGTTTGAATGATTCTCTTCCTCACTGAGCTGTTCCCTTCAAACAGCGCCATCTAGTGGTCACATCCACACCCTGCTGTGTTCCCTCTCAGCTAATTTACCTTCCCTGGCCGGCTGCTCGCCATCAGCCCACCTGAGCCCACCTGCTCCTCTGCGAGCCGCCTGGACGGGGCGTTGATGCCAGGCTCCTCCAGTGGGTCGATGCTCTGGCGTCGTGGGCGGATGGGAACCAGGAGTGAAGTGAAAACTGTAGCAGAACCACCTGTACTTCTTAATTAGGCTCGCACATGTGAACTCATTAAAAACGACTTTATAGGAAAGCACACAACAATTTATTTTTAAGAAGACATCCTTAAGCACAAACGTGAGTTGACTTATCTCGATAAATCTGCCGACAACACTCCCCCCACGTGGGACACAAACATGGAGCTTCAGGTGGAATCAGGAAGTGACAACACCCGGTCACATCTTCCTAAAGAAGGTGTCTGCTGAAAGCTGCACAGCGTCTCCAGACCAACCTGGAACCCCCTGGAATCCCCTGGAACCCCCTGGAATCCCCTGGAACCACCTGGAACCCCCTGGAACCCCCTGGAACCCCCTGGTGCCAACAGCACATCACTGGATAACAAAAGCCTGGTTTCAATCTAGGACCCTCCCTTTCTTATTCTTTGATTTAAACGGCGGGCTACAAACCTATGTCAAAGGTGCCAACCCTCCCCTTGTTCCCTCATGACAGTATAAATAGTAATAGAACAACAAGAAGCCCACATTTAAGGTTTAATTTTTAAATGTTCTCACAAGTATTCCAAATAAACTCCATCCAAGACTCTGCTGCTGGCGTCATCACCTGCACCAAACCCACTGACCACATCACGCCACTCCTCGTCCAACAAGGACCCCACGACTCAATCCCCCTTGTTCTGGTCTTACGAACATAAAGTCTGTGGCATGCATGTCGTTTAGTTTAGGACTGAATCTAAAAAGATGACTTGCTCTCCCTGATTTCCCACCAGTCGGACGCAGGTTGGGAGGTTGACGACACATTTCAAGTGAGGACGAGCGGAGCCGAGCGTCAGAGGGCCACACTCCACTGTTATTCGATGTCTTCTGGTCTGACGGGATGTGGCAGCGGGATGATCGACTTCTTCTCCGTGTCCCTGGACAGAGCTTTCCTCATATCTGCACAAAGAGAAAACACAACCAAGTTTTCAGATCAGTGGGAACAGCGCCCTCTTCAGGTTTGAATACAAATTCCACCTGTTGGATCAGCAGGAAACAGGCAGCACAGTTTGTTTAAACCTCCACAACATGGGTCTTAAAGTGGCAGGTGTTTGGAGATTTCTAAATGAAGGTGACAAATGAAAGTCTGAACACGAGCCAAGAAGTAAAGATTACATTTTGGGGCTGATGCAGGAATTTGTCATCACTTTCTTGAACATTGTGAGAGATGCCAACATCAGGTATTTGTGGATTTTTGTCTGAATCTAAAAGCAGTTTTTTTTTTTAAGCTCATCTCACCGTAAGCGTCTTCGTCAGGTTCTCCATTGCTCGCAGAGTAATATTCTATCACCGTCCTATAGACGCTGTAGCCCAGACGTTTGTACATGTTCACCGCCACTTGGTTGGAGACTCGCACGAAGAGGTCAACAAAGAATCCACCTTTCCTACAAGACAACACCACATGAACACAGAGTCAAAACAAAGGGAACAAACGTGTTCGTTGAATTTCAAGCCTCAAAAATCTTTAAAAACCCAACATGTGTTTTGGAACTAGTAGCTAAAGGAGGATAAGTGTTGATATGTGAAAAGAAAAACATTTATTGTGTGACAGGAAGTGGGTTTTCTTAGCAATGATCAAGAAACATTCACACAGCAGAGACAAAAAAAACATTTGGTAAAAGAGGAGAAAACCAGAAATCAAATACAAAAGACCTTCAGTAAGATTTTTGTTCTTGACTTGAAATTTTGAAATGACTTCCTCAGACATCACTTGATGATCTCTGTTGTTTGTTAATGCTGCTCGGTCCCTGACATGAGGATGATACCAACCTGTCAGAGATCTCCTCCAGCATCTCCATCAGTTTGGCTGCGAGGCCGAGTCGTCTGAACTCTGGAGCGACAGACAGGGCGGTGACGTGGCCGTGCCACTCCTCACGAGCCACAGATCCCTCCGCCTTCCCCATGACTGAAGGAGAAACAAAGGAATGAATGGGTTTGCTGTGAGCTCAGTGTTGACTTTTCAGATGAAGGCGCTCTGTGATTGGGATTTATGAAGCTATACAAAGCATCTGAGTGAACAGAGGAACTTACTGTAGCCCATCAGTTCACCACCAGGAGCCTCTGCCACGATGAAGTACTCCGGCCAGTGAGCGAGGTACTGCAGGTAAAATGGGATCCCGTACTGATGGGGCGAGGCTCAGGAAACAAACTGAACAAGTCACGCACATATGAAGACAACAGGCTCAGAGGTGAACTTTACTGACAACTGACAGGATCATGTCATCAGCTGGAATAAACCTGAGGAAAATATGTCAGTTTCGTTTATAGCAAATAACCAAAGTCCCTGAGATTTGCTGACGTCCAGGAGATCGTGAAGGATACGGTTTCTGTCAGAGGATCCAGGTTTCTGTCGAACCAACACAGAGACAAACATCAAGTTAGTTTCAGTCCGACAATGAAGTGGAAGTCCTGAGTGAGGAGTCAAACACAACGACTCTGAAAATCTGATCGTTAAACATGAACAATACGACCCAAAGCCTTTATCACGATAAAGATGTGTCCATGACGTGTCTACGCTCTTCACTGTGTTTACACAATGCATTAGTAATGTACAGATATACAGTATATTGCCCTGTTGTTGTGTTGATGTTGAAGAAAAGGATATTGTGATTATTTTAGCAGGATATTGATTATTTCTTTGCACTGCAGTCAATTTCTTGTATCCTCGTGATTTTATGTCTAAATGTTCAAATGTGGTTCCTTTTTTATTCCATCTTTATTCTATTCTTCACACCTTTGCTCATTCTTTACTGGAGCTGCTGTAAGAACCTGGATTTCCTCCATGGGGATTAATAGAGATGTATCTTTGTGGTTGTGTTGCTCAAACCAAGTTAAACGTTTCTGGTGCTTATGAATATCAAATTTTTTTTTTTTTTAAATACTGACACCGCTCTGTTTTCATTCGTGAGCAATTCTGTGTGATCCCTGTCAATTGTTATTATTACAAAACGAACTTCCACATGTCCTGTAGCCCAGCGTTAGCTTGTTGTAGCTAGCAGGCTAACGAGGCTATTTTTACCGTAAACAACATGTGTTGGATCGATCGTGTGTTTGCCGATCTTTCACAAAGAGGTGCCGAGATTCTCTGAGTTTGACAACGTCGCGCTAGGTTCCGCGCATTTCAGTTAAATGACAGCAACATCTCTAAATTACGTGTTTTTCCACGGAGGTCCTGTCCCTCGGCGGAAGAGACAGTGATCCCGCAGCCTCGGAGTCGCACCAACATCCGGGGGTGAAGTCAGACGATAAAAACAACGCGTGTTCACTCACATGTTGTTGAATTTGAACAGATCGTCGCAGGTGAAGGGTCGCAACGTTGTCATGTCTGCGGCTGTTTGACCTCTGACCTCACACACGTAAGAGAGATCCGCAACAGGGTGTCGTGAAACCGAGCAGCGCCCCTGCTGCACTGGAGGTACTACACTCTGGTGTCACTCAGTAGAAACAGTCTCATGATGTTTGAATCTTTTTTGATATTTTATTTCCAAGCTTCATGTGGGAGTGATGACAAAGGATCAACAGAAAAGCTTCTCAAACAATAACAATAAGAGACTTTTTAGGGTCCCTGAAAACATTTCGCTATTTGCAGCACGTTTCTGTATTTTCATGTGCTGTGACGTTTTGCAGTGCATGTGTCGTCAAATTGATGAAGTTGTTTTCTTAATTTGCAAAGCGTTGAGCTCCGTAGTTTTGGGATATTTGGACGACATTCGCTATTTACAAGTGGGAAACTTTAGGCCAGTGTGTGTGTGTGAGGTGTTCTCATGTAGGAAGTTAAAGGTCCCTGTGACTGTTTGACTGAGCAGCAGCGAGGACGAACCGATATATGCCAGAGATACACAAACTAAGCATCTTTATTCTGACTCATCACAAATAAAATCTCAGGGACATTTTCCTCAGTGTAAACATCATCGGTGCGGAAACGCTCGACCTCGGCTCCAGGATACAGGTTCCTGACGACTGGGATCGATTCTTTGCTCCGTCACAGACAAACTTCATCAACTGTTTCAGAACAGAAAGAACTTTGGTGTCACTTGTATTATATAGAAACAGTTTGAGCAGTTTATCACTTTCTTTGATAGAAGCTGAACAGTTGTTGACATGGTTCCTTTGCTCTTTGTCATTGTTCTTCTTCAGAACTCCATTAACTTTGCTGTAAGTCTGTATCATCTCTGGCTGCATGTGCTGTTGTAACAGCTCCGCTTAACACTGAGGGGGACAGAGCTTTATAAATAAGAGTCTGAGACTCTGAAACAACCTGAGGAAATACAGCAGGCTGAGTCAGAAGCTTCCTTTAAATCCAAACTGCAAACGTGCTGTTATCGTACCACGATTTGATCTAATTCTAGTTTTTAAAGTGTGGTCATGATTACATTTCTGTCACCTGTAGTGTTTTTATACTTTTACTCTTTCATACGTGTGTTTTAATGTATTTTTACTTGTGTTTTTCATTTGTGAAGCACTTTGTAAGTTGGTTTTTATTCCATTGAAAGGATTCGTTAACTTTTCTGGAAACTTTGAAAAATGTGAATCTTACAACCTGTGCTGTTGTGAGCTGAATGTGACAGTTCCCAGAGCAACTATTCACTTTGAAATGTGATAACACAGATAAAGACTCACAACCAGCTCCTCCCAGTCAGGATGTGTCTGTGTCTCCTCCCTTCACAGATGTGTAAGTGTAAGAACCAGTGAACAACAAGCTGTGACCTGTGGGAGATGAGTCACTGCAGGAAGTGAACGAGAGGGGAAGGAGCAGAGATCTGTATCTGTTCAGAGGAAGTGAAACTGTTCTACAGTCTCTGGCACCAGCTGAAATGGCGCAGCAAGAAAATCAACTGGACAGAGAAAGATTCTGCTGTTCGATCTGTCTGGATCTACTGAAGGATCCGGTGACTACTGTCTGTGGACACAGCTACTGTATGAGCTGTATTAACACCCACTGGGACAAAGGGGAGGAGAGAGGAAGCTACAGCTGCCCTCAGTGTAGACAGACCTTCACACCGAGGCCTGTCCTGGGGAAAAACACCATGTTAGCTGATTCACTGGAGGAGCTGAAGAAGACTGGACTCCAAGCTGCTCCTGCTGATCACTGCTATGCTGGACCTGAAGATGTGGCCTGTGACGTCTGCACTGGGAGAAAACTGAAAGCTCTCAAGTCCTGTTTGGTTTGTTTGGCCTCTTATTGTGAAAAACACCTCCAGCGTCATCTTCAGTCAGCTCCATTGAAGAAGCACAAGCTGGTGGAGCCCTCGGAGAAGCTCCAGGAGAACATCTGCTCTCGTCACGATGAGGTGATGAAGATGTTCTGCCGCACTGATCAGCAGTGTATCTGTTATCTCTGCTCTGTGGAGGAACATAAAGACCACGACACAGTGTCAGCTGCAGCAGAAAGGACTGAGAGGCAGAGAGAGCTCGGGCTGAGGAGACAAACAATCCAGCAGAGAGTCCAGGACACAGAGAAAGACGTGAAGCTGCTTCAACAGGAGGAGGAGGCCGTCAATGGCTCTGCTGATAAAGCAGTGGAGGACAGTGAGAAGATGTTCACTGAGCTGATCCGTCTGCTGGAGAAAAGAAGCTCTGATGTGAAGCAGCAGATCAGATCCCAGCAGGAAACTGAAGTGAGTCGAGTCAGAGAGCTTCAGGAGAAACTGGAGCAGGAGATCACTGAGCTGAAGAGGAAAGACCATGAACTGAAGCAGCTCGCAGACACAGAGGATCACAACCAGTTTCTACACAACTACCCCTCACTGTCACCACTCAGTGAATCTACACACTCATCCAGCATCAGGATCCGTCCTCTGAGGTACTTTGAGGACGTGACAGCAGCTGTGTCCAAGGTCAGAGGTCGACTACAGGACATTCTGAGTGAGACAGAGATTTTACAGATTGTTTCTCAAGTGGATGTTTTACTGCCACAACCAGAGCCAGAGACCAGAGCTGACTTCTTAAAATATTCACAGGAAATCACACTGGATCCAAACACAGCAAACAGACTTCTGTTATTATCTGAGGGAAACAGAAAAGTAACACGTATGAGTGAAGATCAGTCTTATTCTGATCACCCAGACAGATTCACTGATAGGTGGCAGGTCCTGAGTAGAGAGAGTCTGACTGGACGTTGTTACTGGGAGGTGGAGGTGGAGGAGGGGTTGGGGGTGTTCAGAGGAGGAGCAGTTCATGTAGCAGTCACATACAAGAATATCAGCAGAGCAGGAAACTCAGATAAATGTGGATTTGGATGCAATGATAAATCTTGGTCATTAGTTTGTTATGAAAACAGTTGTAACTTTTATTACAACAGGATCATGACTCCAGTGTCAGGTCCTGTGTCCTCCAGAGTAGGAGTGTACCTGGATCACAGTGCAGGTGTTCTGTCCTTCTACAGAGTCTCTGACACCATGACTCTCCTCCACAGAGTCCAGACCACATTCACTCAGCCTCTCTATGCTGGAGTTTGGGTTGGTTATGGAGACACAGCTGAGTTCTGTAAACTCAAATAGACTCGAGTCATTAAAAGCAGTGATTTAGATTCTGTGTTTAAATCTTTAACTTCTTCTGTCTCCATGTTTGTTGATCAAAGTTCGTCGTGGTGACGTTTCTGCTCCGCACAGAGATCAGCTGTCAATCAAACACTGACCTTCCTTTATCACACATATTTAGTTCTCACTTTGTAAAGACAGAAATCTATAATTACACTGACATGAATGTGTTTGAAAGATCTAATGTTGCTGTTGTTTTCTAAATCAATGTAGAAATCAGGTTGTGTGATGTTTTAGAACCTGTGTTGATCCTGATCCTCATCAATGAGATGATTATTTGTTCTTTTCTTTTCCACATGTGAGACGGAGGTGAAACAAACTGATTGTGTGTCCATGAAATCACTGAACAAGAGTCACTGAACAGACTTTACTGATGAAGTGATCAATGAACTCAGAGCGTCAACATGTCCAACAGATGTATAAAGCAGATGTATAAAAGCAATACAAATGTAATGTGTGAAGAAGCTGAAAGTTGAAATAAAGAATAGATCCAGTCTGTTCTTTTGTCTTCATTCCAGGATCTCGTTCAAAGCTGATGGAGACAAAGTGAAACTCCTGTGAGAGAATAACTGAGGCAGTTTCCTCCTGAAACTCCACAAACCTCAGTTTTCATGTTCAGTCTCTGTCTTTGCAGCTTTTCTGCACTAAAACAGCTTCATCGCAGACAAATGAGCAAAGTTTTCTTCCACTGGCTGATTTTCAAAACCCAGATCTTGTTTGTGATCTCAGTGGATGAAGAGAGTTCGTCACACAGATTTAAAGAAGTGGAGAAATAATGGTTTGGTGAAGTTTCAGGGTGAAGACGTTGAGTTGAGTCCTGACACACAAGCCACATATTGGAGATATTGTGATGTTGTGGACTTGAGGTCGTTCCGTTTATCGTGCTGTTGATTTTCATGAGGATGAAACTTCACAACGGGTTTGTCGTGTTGCTTCAGTGTTTCACGTCGTCACCTCACGGACAGACGGTCCTGGGTCGTACAGTTTGAATCCAGACTTGATCAAAACTTCTTGACACCAAATTTGTCCGAGGTTTAACCCACAAAACAAACTTTGCTGCTTGAAGAGGTTTCGTAATTTCTGCAGAGTTAAAGCAGTAAACGGTAAAAACACTCAGGATCAGGTTCCTGACGACTGGGATCGATTCTTTGCTCCGTCACAGACAAACTTCATCAACTGTTTCAGAACAGAAAGAACTTTGGTGTCACTTGTATTATATAGAAACAGTTTGAGCAGTTTATCACTTTCTTTGATAGAAGCTGAACAGTTGTTGACATGGTTCCTTTGCTCTTTGTCATTGTTCTTCTTCAGAACTCCATTAACTTTGCTGTAAGTCTGTATCATCATGACGAAGCGTGTGAACCGGTGACACAGGAACGTCTCGTTCTGCACAGAGACAAACACACACACAGATCACAGCTATGAAACTGCATCCTGATTCTTCACCATTCTGCCTGGTTGACACTTTAAAGCTGCTTTCAAACATGCACTGAAATTTCCCCGACATTTTCCAGTAAGAAAAATGTAAGAAAGCACAAATGTCCAAGTGAGCTGCTGAGGACATTTCCCGAAACTTTTCCTGCCAGCCCCTAGAAAACTGTCAAGAGTGAGTCCATGTGAGAATACAGCAGGAAAACAGCTGCTGGCAAGTGGGCGTGTTGCTTACGTTATAAACACATGACAGATTGAAACTGGAAGAACACAAATATTTCAGGATGAAGAAGAGGAGCCTAACACGTAGAAGACGAAGACGTCAACTTGGAAAGACGAGGAGATCCAGAGCTTCTGGTGATGAGGGCCGACGCCGGTGTGGATGAGCTGTAAACAACAACACTGATCTTTCCACAGCAGAGTTTATACGTCATGTCCGGCCTCCTGCTGCTCTACAGGCTCCGCCTCCTGCTGCTCTACAGGCTCCGCCTCCTGCTGCTCTACAGGCTCCGCCCCTCGCCTGGATGTTCACACATGTTCCTGTTGTTGTGAACGAGTCGGACCCGACAACCTGCTGCTGCTGCTTCACAGGCAAAAGACAAACTGTGTCTGGACCAAATTTTTCGGACATTTTCCAGAAACATGCGTGGGTGTGTGCAACATATTTGGTGGTGGAGCTTATCAATTCCCGTTCTAGTCTTTACCCTGAGGACTGTTGAAAATAAGGTTTTGCTACCATCTATAAATAAAGTAATTTCTATTTTACCATGTCTTTATTTGTACACGTTTATATCAGGGCTCTCATGCTATAAAAAAAAAGTTTTTCCTTTGGCTTAGGTGCAGCACACGAGCCTTAAAGGTTCAGTGTTTAGAATTTAGTGACAACTAGTGGTGAAGTGTCATAATGCAGCTGAACACCCCTCACCTTTTATATTCTATTTTTGCTTGTGTGGTTTTCTTTCTGAATATTTTTGAGCACGGCTAGAAGGGAGCCTGTGACCCAAGAATTTGTGTCTGCATGTAACTGTTGTGCACATGACAAATATTCTTAAAGATGGCTGATACATCAAAGGAACAAACCAAACTAGTGTCTTAATAATTTGTTCATCTAGTGAAACATCGGTAGAACAGACACAACTAAGTGGAGTATTTTTTTTATTCTTTTCCAACAGTTGTGACAGAAAATGGTTACAGAAAACATTTCATGCACTTTTTTTTTTGTTTGGATGTGGTAAACTGGAGCTCCCAGAGTGAATCCACACCCCTTCAGCAGAAGACACGTATATTCGTCCTCATTTAGAGCGATAGCATTTCTACCGTTTAAAGAATCTGCTCAAAGAGGAGAAGAATCTGGACATTCTGCCGGGTTTGTTGAACATGTGGCTTTCCATAGAGGCGGCGATTCTTTTCTCGACCTCTGGTTCTTTTCTATAAATGGAAAGCAGCAGCGTTTCTGGACAGTCCCACATCTTACACAGGTCCTTGAACACCGCCTTGTGGAGGACATTGATTATATCTGGGGACGTGTCTAAGTCAATGTCCTGGACTTCGGCCCATGTTTTTTCAAACAGGTATTGAGTGAGGTGTATTGATTCGTCACAGAACAAGTTCACTTTGGACTTTGCAAACACTCGAGTGACGAACTGGTCAATGACGAGATTGACATACAACTTTTTGCGGGGCTCTGCCCGTTCCGTTGCACTGTTGATCTCTGAGACCGGAGATCCTACGATGGGCTCAATCTCCATTAAAGCGGAGGTCACCCTCTTGGTGTAGTCACCGGCCTGTTTAGAGAACCACCAGTTCATCAATGGCAGGAAATTCATCACTCTCTCCTTTATGTCCGCGTACATCTTTCTGTGGGACTTAGGAACAGACACTTTCGTCACTTCAGCTGGACTCGCCACTAAAGGGTCAGTTGTGACGTACCTATAGAGGACATCGGTAAGGACGGGGGCGTTTGCAGGTGAAACTCTGTCCTTGGTCTCTGTCAGAAGCAGAGACTCCACACTATCCATCAGAGACTTGACTGACTCAATGCTCTGGACTTGGGTCTCCTTACTGAACTTCTTCCTGACTTGTGTCCCCATCTTGAGCATCGATGCTGTGGCAAGAAACTCTGCAAAAAGCTTCTTGATCCTCTTGCCCACTCCTTTCCAAAACTTCTTGTGGCTCTTTGAGGATTTGGAGCCTCTACTCGAATCAGATGATCTGACGCTCTCCTCTTCACTAATTATCTGATAGATTTCATCTGCAGCAGCTTTAAACTCCAGAGAAGATTCAGATATCAGCCCACTCAGGTCAGATTCTGACATTTCGTCCACAAGGGGCTCGATGATGTCGCTCACCTCCTTCCCGATGATTTCCTGGACGGCCTCACTTGTCCTATAGTCACTGCTGTGGACTGATGATTCTGAGGATGTTCGTCTGTCAGAGCGAGAACTGCTTGATGAAGAGTCAGTGCTTGAAGAAGTTGGTTTCCCCCTAGGGAACTCGTTTATCAGATCAAATGTCTTTTGACTGCGTAGTTTCGGCTTGAACGAGCCCTCGATGTCGCCGGCAGATTTCTTCAAAACCTTGCAAACACAATTGACCATTTTCTCAAGTTTGTTGGCTGTGGTCTGGTGACACTGTGGCAGTCCGGTGGAGCGTCCGCTGGTGGAGCGTCCGCTGGTGGAGCGTCCGCTGGTGGAGCGTCCGCTGGTGGAGCGTCCGCTGGTGGAGCGTCCGCTGGTGGAGCGCTCAGACCGGCGGGAATTGACCCTCTCTGTTATCTCCTCTGCAACCAACTCAGTGAGTTGATCCAAACTCACAGACTTTTTTAAGCTGCCCGGTGCTAAACTCTGACGGAGAGCGTCTCCCAGACTGGACTGGATACTCTCCGCAGTAAAGGGAAAGTCGTTGTGTCCATGTGCTGTGATCAGGTCTGAGGACACAGACAAAGTCATGTTCAGAAAAAGTTCTGCCAACAGAAACCTTGTGACGTTGTCTGGTGTTTCTGATTTTAACAGTTCCCACTGCTCCGCAGTCAACTTGCTATAAAGATCCTCAATCTGCATGCGAATAGTTTCAACTGTCATGCTGGGAATCTCCAATGCATCAGATGTATCCATGGTGAATGTCTGTATTGCAGTCTCCTCCATATCTGGGTTCAGGTCTATTCGATCCGTTTCTTTCCACTTAGCGCTGCTGACCAGGTAGTACAAAACGCCCTTGATATGGGACATGAAGGGTATCTTCTTCCAACCATGAGTCATATAGACACATCAAACACATGATAAAGAACCAAAGGCAATTTTAAAGATCTCAAATAATGTTGTAGATCAAAACCACAAAAAGATTGTGACTCTAATAGAAAGCCCGGCCTCTTGTTCAAAGGCATTGTTATTTTAAGGGCGTTTTCAGTCATGAATTGCGGAGGATGTCCGAGCCTCTTCTTCTTCTCTGTTTGGTTTATTGGCGGGTAGCAACCAACGTCAAGGTGCATTACCGCCTTCCACTGTGTGTTGAACCCCCCCGCACAAAATATTTTATAGAAGAGTCAGTGGAGCATGTAATGCTTCACTTTAATAAGTGTGTTCGAGAACGAGAAAAGCTCAAGAGGAAAAGTGCAAAGCAGAGAGGAAGAACTAAGCTTGGAAATAGTAGTTACCTTTGGAATAGGGAGTATGTTCCATTAGCTGAGGGAGACAGGATTGGACAAACTGATTTAATATGAGCTAGATAACTCTGATATACACTCCAACACAGGAGGTTGTCACCCGCCACTCAACTGAACGAAGGAGAAGCTATCAAATATCAAGGGTAATAAGAGATACGCTACCGAATGGGGAAGAAGAGGAAGTAGGATATTGACACACACAGTAGAGGGCGGTAATGCACCTTGACGTTGGTTGTCACCTGCCAATAAACCGAATAAAGAAGGAGAAGAAGACTTGGGACTGGACTTTCTCTGGCGATCGTCTTTCACACGTGAAGAACGCAGCAGGAGGTCCTGGGCTCAAACTCTTAAATTCAAGGAAGCACAACAACGAGAAACAGAAAGTAAATCTGGACGAGTTGTGTTTCATGCTGTACTTTTCTTAAAATAAAAATAAAAAAACAGATCAGAGATCAGGAAGTGTGTGTGTTGTTGTGATGGACACATGTTTGAGTAGAGTAGAGAAGCTGCTGTTAAAACAAACCCACATTTCTTCATGAGTACTGGCAGAGAGGTCTGTGGATGGAAAGCTACTGTTGGTCCAGTGTGTGGAGTTGTTGCAGGGAGTTGGTGGGCGTGTCCGCCTCACTCTTTGTTGTTGTGCTTGTTGTGTATGTGAAAGTTCAGTGTTCAGGCTCCACGTCAAAACACTCAGTTTGTATCTGCACTCTGAAATCAAGGTTCAGGAATTTAAAGGAAATAGCTACGACCACTGGGCAGAGGGTGTGACTGACACGCACACACACACACACACACACACACACACACACACACACACACACACACACACACACACAGATGTGAAAAGAGCTCATGGGACCAAAGCTGGGTTCTAATGAAGCAGACCCCCCCCCCGTGCTCCCTGCTTTCACACCAAGAGGACAACTTCTGCGACTCATCTTCTTATTTTTTATTCTTTTCTAACAGTTGTTACAGAAAATGGTTACAGAAAACATTTCATGCACTTTTTTTTTTGTTTGGATGTGGTAAACTGGAGCTCCCAGAGTGAATCCACACCCCTTCAGCAGAAGACACGTATATTCGTCCTCATTTAGAGCGATAGCATTTCTACCGTTTAAAGAATCTGCTCAAAGAGGAGAAGAATCTGGACATTCTGCCGGGTTTGTTGAACATGTGGCTTTCCATAGAGGCGGCGATTCTTTTCTCGACCTCTGGTTCTTTTCTATAAATGGAAAGCAGCAGCGTTTCTGGACAGTCCCACATCTTACACAGGTCCTTGAACACCGCCTTGTGGAGGACATTGATTATATCTGGGGACGTGTCTAAGTCAATGTCCTGGACTTCGGCCCATGTTTTTTCAAACAGGTATTGAGTGAGGTGTATTGATTCGTCACAGAACAAGTTCACTTTGGACTTTGCAAACACTCGAGTGACGAACTGGTCAATGACGAGATTGACATACATCTTTTTGCGGGGCTCTGCCCGTTCCGTTGCACTGTTGATCTCTGAGACCGGAGATCCTACGATGGGCTCAATCTCCATTAAAGCGGAGGTCACCCTCTTGGTGTAGTCACCGGCCTGTTTTGAGAACCACCAGTTCATCAATGGCAGGAAATTCATCACTCTCTCCTTTATGTCCGCGTACATCTTTCTGTGGGACTTAGGAACAGACACTTTCGTCACTTCAGCTGGACTCGCCACTAAAGGGTCAGTTGTGACGTACCTATAGAGGACATCGGTAAGGACGGGGGCGTTTGCAGGTGAAACTCTGTCCTTGGTCTCTGTCAGAAGCAGAGACTCCACACTATCCATCAGAGACTTGACTGACTCAATGCTCTGGACTTGGGTCTCCTTACTGAACTTCTTCCTGACTTGTGTCCCCATCTTGAGCATCGATGCTGTGGCAAGAAACTTTGCAAAAAGCTTCTTGATCCTCTTCCCCACTCCTTTCCAAAACTTCTTGTGGCTCTTTGAGGATTTGGAGCCTCTACTCGAATCAGATGATCTGACGCTCTCCTCTTCACTAATGATCTGATAGATTTCATCTGCAGCAGCTTTAAACTCCAGAGAAGATTTAGATATCAGCCCACTCAGGTCAGATTCTGACATTTCGTCCACAAGGGGCTCGATGATGTCGCTCACCTCCTTCCCGATGATTTCCTGGACGGCCTCACTTGTCCTATAGTCACTGCTGCGGACTGATGATTCTGAGGATGTTCGTCTGTCAGAGCGAGAACTGCTTGATGAAGAGTCATTGCTTGAAGAAGTTGGTTTCCCCCTAGGGAACTCGTTTATCAGCTCAAATGTCTTTTGACTGCGTAGTTTCGGCTTGAACGAGCCCTCGATGTCGCCGGCAGATTTCTTCAACAGTTTGCAAACACAATTGACCATTTTCTCAAGTTTGTTGGCTGTGGTCTGGTGACACTGTGGCAGTCCGGTGGAGCGTCCGCTGGTGGAGCATCCGCTGGTGGAGCGTCCGCTGGTGGAGCGTCCGCTGGTGGAGCGTCCGCTGGTGGAGCGTCCGCTGGTGGAGCGTCCGCTGGTGGAGCGCTCAGACCGGCGGGAATTGACCCTCTCTGTTATTTCCTCTGCAACCAACTCAGTGAGTTGATCCAAACTCACAGACTTTTTTAAGCTGCCCGGTGCTAAACTCTGACGGAGAGCGTCTCCCAGACTGGACTGGATACTCTCCGCAGTAAAGGGAAAGTCGTTGTGTCCATGTGCTGTGATCAGGTCTGAGGACACAGACAAAGTCATGTTCAGAAAAAGTTCTGCCAACAGAAACCTTGTGATGTTGTCTGGTGTTTCTGATTTTAACAGTTCCCACTGCTCCGCAGTCAACTTGCTATAAAGATCCTCAATCTGCATGCGAATAGTTTCAACTGTCATGCTGGGAATCTCCAATGCATCAGATGTATCCATGGTGAATGTCTGTACTGCAGTCTCCTCCATATCTGGGTTCAGGTCTATTCGATCCGTTTCTTTCCACTTAGCGCTGCTGACCAGGTAGTACAAAACGCCCTTGATATGGGACATGAAGGGTATCTTCTTCCAACCATGAGTCATATAGACACATCAAACACATGATAAAGAACCAAAGGCAATTTTAAAGATCTCAAATAATGTTGTAGATCAAAACCACAAAAAGATTGTGACTCTAATAGAAAGCCCGGCCTCTTGTTCAAAGGCATTGTTATTTTAAGGGCGTTTTCAGTCATGAATTGCGGAGGATGTCCGAGCCTCTTCTTCTTCTCTGTTTGGTTTATTGGCGGGTAGCAACCAACGTCAAGGTGCATTACCGCCTTCCACTGTGTGTTGAACCCCCCCGCACAAAATATTTTATAGAAGAGTCAGTGGAGCATGTAATGCTTCACTTTAATAAGTGTGTTCGAGAACGAGAAAAGCTCAAGAGGAAAAGTGCAAAGCAGAGAGGAAGAACTAAGCTTGGAAATAGTAGTTACCTTTGGAATAGGGAGTATGTTCCATTAGCTGAGGGAGACAGGATTGGACAAACTGATTTAATATGAGCTAGATAACTCTGATATACACTCCAACACAGGAGGTTGTCACCCGCCACTCAACTGAACGAAGGAGAAGCTATCAAATATCAAGGGTAATAAGAGATACGCTACCGAATGGGGAAGAAGAGGAAGTAGGATATTGACACACACAGTAGAGGGCGGTAATGCACCTTGACGTTGGTTGTCACCTGCCAATAAACCGAATAAAGAAGGAGAAGAAGACTTGGGACTGGACTTTCTCTGGCGATCGTCTTTCACACGTGAAGAACGCAGCAGGAGGTCCTGGGCTCAAACTCTTAAATTCAAGGAAGCACAACAACGAGAAACAGAAAGTAAATCTGGATGAGTTGTGTTTCATGCTGTACTTTTCTTAAAATAAAAATAAAAAAACAGATCAGAGATCAGGAAGTGTGTGTGTTGTTGTGATGGACACATGTTTGAGTAGAGTAGAGAAGCTGCTGTTAAAACAAACCCACATTTCTTCATGAGTACTGGCAGAGAGGTCTGTGGATGGAAAGCTACTGTTGGTCCAGTGTGTGGAGTTGTTGCAGGGAGTTGGTGGGCGTGTCCACCTCACTCTTTGTTGTTGTGCTTGTTGTGTATGTGAAAGTTCAGTGTTCAGGCTCCACGTCAAAACACTCAGTTTGTATCTGCACTCTGAAATCAAGGTTCAGGAGTTTAAAGGAAATAGCTACGACCACTGGGCAGAGGGTGTGACACACACACACACACACACACACACACACACACACACACACACACACACACACACACACACACACACACACGACTTCATGCTATGAGATGTGAAAAGAGCTCATGGGACCAAAGCTCGGTTCTAATGAAGCAGACCCCCCCCCCCCCCCCCCCCCCCCCCCTCTTTCCTGCATGGTCCCCCTCACACACTGGCTGCTTTCACACCAAGAGGACAACTTCTGCGACTCATCTTCTTATTTTTTATTCTTTTCCAACAGTTGTTACAGAAAACATTTCATGCACTTTTTTTTTTGTTTGGATGTGGTAAACTGGAGCTCCCAGAGTGAATCCACACCCCTTCAGCAGAAGACACGTATATTCGTCCTCATTTAGAGCGATAGCATTTCTACCGTTTAAAGAATCTGCTCAAAGAGGAGAAGAATCTGGACATTCTGCCGGGTTTTTTGGACATGTGGCTTTCCATAGAGGCGGCGATTCTTTTCTCGACCTCTGGTTCTTTTCGGTAAATGGAAAGCAGCAGCGTTTCCGGACAGTCCCACATCTTACACAGGTCCTTGAACACCGCCTTGTGGAGGACATTGATTATATCTGGGGACGTGTCTAAGTCAATGTCCTGGACTTCGGCCCATGTTTTTTCAAACAGGTATTGAGTGAGGTGTATTGATTCGTCACAGAACAAGTTCACTTTGGACTTTGCAAACACTCGAGTGACGAACTGGTCAATGACGAGATTGACATACATCTTTTTGCGGGGCTCTGCCCGTTCCGTTGCACTGTTGATCTCTGAGACCGGAGATCCTACGATGGGCTCAATCTCCATTAAAGCGGAGGTCACCCTCTTGGTGTAGTCACCGGCCTGTTTTGAGAACCACCAGTTCATCAATGGCAGGAAATTCATCACTCTCTCCTTTATGTCCGCGTACATCTTTCTGTGGGACTTAGGAACAGACACTTTCGTCACTTCAGCTGGACTCGCCACTAAAGGGTCAGTTGTGACGTACCTATAGAGGACATCGGTAAGGACGGGGGCGATTGCAGGTGAAACTCTGTCCTTGGTCTCTGTCAGAAGCAGAGACTCCACACTATCCATCAGAGACTTGACTGACTCAATGCTCTGGACTTGGGTCTCCTTACTGAACTTCTTCCTGACTTGTGTCCCCATCTTGAGCATCGATGCTGTGACAAGAAATTTTGCAAAAAGCTTCTTGATCCTCTTGCCCACTCCTTTCCAAAACTTCTTGTGGCTCTTTGAGGATTTGGAGCCTCTACTCGAATCAGATGATCTGACGCTCTCCTCTTCACTAATGATCTGATAGATTTCATCTGCAGCAGCTTTAAACTCCAGAGAAGATTCAGATATCAGCCCACTCAGGTCAGATTCTGACATTTCGTCCACAAGGGGCTCGATGATGTCGCTCACCTCCTTCCCGATGATTTCCTGGACGGCCTCACTTGTCCTATAGTCACTGCTGCGGACTGATGATTCTGAGGATGTTCGTCTGTCAGAGCAAGAACTGCTTGATGAAGAGTCATTGCTTGAAGAAGTTGGTTTCCCCCTAGGGAACTCGTTTATCAGCTCAAATGTCTTTTGACTGCGTAGTTTCGGCTTGAACGAGCCCTCGATGTCGCCGGCAGATTTCTTCAACAGTTTGCAAACACAATTGACCATTTTCTCAAGTTTGTTGGCTGTGGTCTGGTGACACTGTGGCAGTCCGGTGGAGCGTCCGCTGGTGGAGCATCCGCTGGTGGAGCGTCCGCTGGTGGAGCGTCCGCTGGTGGAGCGTCCGCTGGTGGAGCGTCCGCTGGTGGAGCGTCCGCTGGTGGAGCGCTCAGACCGGCGGGAATTGACCCTCTCTGTTATTTCCTCTGCAACCAACTCAGTGAGTTGATCCAAACTCACAGACTTTTTTAAGCTGCCCGGTGCTAAACTCTGACGGAGAGCGTCTCCCAGACTGGACTGGATACTCTCCGCAGTAAAGGGAAAGTCGTTGTGTCCATGTGCTGTGATCAGGTCTGAGGACACAGACAAAGTCATGTTCAGAAAAAGTTCTGCCAACAGAAACCTTGTGATGTTGTCTGGTGTTTCTGATTTTAACAGTTCCCACTGCTCCGCAGTCAACTTGCTATAAAGATCCTCAATCTGCATGCGAATAGTTTCAACTGTCATGCTGGGAATCTCCAATGCATCAGATGTATCCATGGTGAATGTCTGTACTGCAGTCTCCTCCATATCTGGGTTCAGGTCTATTCGATCCGTTTCTTTCCACTTAGCGCTGCTGACCAGGTAGTACAAAACGCCCTTGATATGGGACATGAAGGGTATCTTCTTCCAACCATGAGTCATATAGACATCAAACACATGATAAAGAACCAAAGGCAATTTTAAAGATCTCAAATAATGTTGTAGATCAAAACCACAAAAAGATTGTGACTCTAATAGAAAGCCCGGCCTCTTGTTCAAAGGCATTGTTATTTTAAGGGCGTTTTCAGTCATGAATTGCGGAGGATGTCCGAGCCTCTTCTTCTTCTCTGTTTGGTTTATTGGCGGGTAGCAACCAACGTCAAGGTGCATTACCGCCTTCCACTGTGTGTTGAACCCCCCCGCACAAAATATTTTATAGAAGAGTCAGTGGAGCATGTAATGCTTCACTTTAATAAGTGTGTTCGAGAACGAGAAAAGCTCAAGAGGAAAAGTGCAAAGCAGAGAGGAAGAACTAAGCTTGGAAATAGTAGTTACCTTTGGAATAGGGAGTATGTTCCATTAGCTGAGGGAGACAGGATTGGACAAACTGATTTAATATGAGCTAGATAACTCTGATATACACTCCAACACAGGAGGTTGTCACCCGCCACTCAACTGAACGAAGGAGAAGCTATCAAATATCAAGGGTAATAAGAGATACGCTACCGAATGGGGAAGAAGAGGAAGTAGGATATTGACACACACAGTAGAGGGCGGTAATGCACCTTGACGTTGGTTGTCACCTGCCAATAAACCGAATAAAGAAGGAGAAGAAGACTTGGGACTGGACTTTCTCTGGCGATCGTCTTTCACACGTGAAGAACGCAGCAGGAGGTCCTGGGCTCAAACTCTTAAATTCAAGGAAGCACAACAACGAGAAACAGAAAGTAAATCTGGATGAGTTGTGTTTCATGCTGTACTTTTCTTAAAATAAAAATAAAAAAACAGATCAGAGATCAGGAAGTGTGTGTGTTGTTGTGATGGACACATGTTTGAGTAGAGTAGAGAAGCTGCTGTTAAAACAAACCCACATTTCTTCATGAGTACTGGCAGAGAGGTCTGTGGATGGAAAGCTACTGTTGGGCCAGTGTGTGGAGTTGTTGCAGGGAGTTGGTGGGCGTGTCCACCTCACTCTTTGTTGTTGTGCTTGTTGTGTATGTGAAAGTTCAGTGTTCAGGCTCCACGTCAAAACACTCAGTTTGTATCTGCACTCTGAAATCAAGGTTCAGGAGTTTAAAGGAAATAGCTACGACCACTGGGCAGAGGGTGTGACACACACACACACACACACACACACACACACACACACACACACACACACACACACACACACACACACAGATGTGAAAAGAGCTCATGGGACCAAAGCTGGGTTCTAATGAAGCAGACCCCCCCCCCCCCCGTGCTCCCTGCTTTCACACCAAGAGGACAACTTCTGCGACTCATCTTCTTATTTTTTATTCTTTTCCAACAGTTGTTACAGAAAACATTTCATGCACTTTTTTTTTTGTTTGGATGTGGTAAACTGGAGCTCCCAGAGTGAATCCACACCCCTTCAGCAGAAGACACGTATATTCGTCCTCATTTAGAGCGATAGCATTTCTACCGTTTAAAGAATCTGCTCAAAGAGGAGAAGAATCTGGACATTCTGCCGGGTTTTTTGGACATGTGGCTTTCCATAGAGGCGGCGATTCTTTTCTCGACCTCTGGTTCTTTTCTATAAATGGAAAGCAGCAGCGTTTCTGGACAGTCCCACATCTTACACAGGTCCTTGAACACCGCCTTGTGGAGGACATTGATTATATCTGGGGACGTGTCTAAGTCAATGTCCTGGACTTCGGCCCATGTTTTTTCAAACAGGTATTGAGTGAGGTGTATTGATTCGTCACAGAACAAGTTCACTTTGGACTTTGCAAACACTCGAGTGACGAACTGGTCAATGACGAGATTGACATACATCTTTTTGCGGGGCTCTGCCCGTTCCGTTGCACTGTTGATCTCTGAGACCGGAGATCCTACGATGGGCTCAATCTCCATTAAAGCGGAGGTCACCCTCTTGGTGTAGTCACCGGCCTGTTTTGAGAACCACCAGTTCATCAATGGCAGGAAATTCATCACTCTCTCCTTTATGTCCGCGTACATCTTTCTGTGGGACTTAGGAACAGACACTTTCGTCACTTCAGCTGGACTCGCCACTAAAGGGTCAGTTGTGACGTACCTATAGAGGACATCGGTAAGGACGGGGGCTTGTGCAGGTGAAACTCTGTCCTTGGTCTCTGTCAGAAGCAGAGACTCCACACTATCCATCAGAGACTTGACTGACTCAATGCTCTGGACTTGGGTCTCCTTACTGAACTTCTTCCTGACTTGTGTCCCCATCTTGAGCATCGATGCTGTGGCAAGAAACTTTGCAAAAAGCTTCTTGATCCTCTTCCCCACTCCTTTCCAAAACTTCTTGTGGCTCTTTGAGGATTTGGAGCCTCTACTCGAATCAGATGATCTGACGCTCTCCTCTTCACTAATGATCTGATAGATTTCATCTGCAGCAGCTTTAAACTCCAGAGAAGATTCAGATATCAGCCCACTCAGGTCAGATTCTGACATTTCGTCCACAAGGGGCTCGATGATGTCGCTCACCTCCTTCCCGATGATTTCCTGGACGGCCTCACTTGTCCTATAGTCACTGCTGCGGACTGATGATTCTGAGGATGATGCTCTGTCACTGTCTGAAGAGGTTGAGGTTGTTTTACCCCGAGGAAGCTTGTTTAAAAGATCAAATGTCTTTTGACTACGCAGTCTTGGCTTGAACGAGCCCTCGATGTCACAAGCAGATTTCTTCAACACTTTGCAAAGACAACTGACCATTTTCTCGAGTTTGTTGGGTATGGTCTGGTGACACTGTGGCGGTCCAGCGGATTCTGTGCTGGTGGAGTTGGAATGCAGGCTGGCGTTGACCCTCTCTGTCACCTCCTCTGCAAACAACTCTGTGAATTGATCCAAACTCTCAGAGCTGGTTGAGCTGCCCGGTGCTAAACTTTGGCAGAGTGCGTCTTCCAGACTGGACAAGACCTTTTCTACAGTCACGGACATGCCGTCATATCCAAGAGTCGTTAGCAGTTTGGAGGACACAGTCGATGTCATGTTCATCACAAGTTCTGCCAACAGAAACTTTGTGGCATTGTTCGGTGCCCCTAATTTTAACTGCCTCCACTCGTCCGCAGTAAGCTTGGTGAAGACATCGTCAATGTGCGGCTGAATAGCTTTGACTGTTATGTCGGGTAGCTCCAATTCAGTAGATGTATCCATTGTGAAGCTGAATCTTCTAAGAAACTCAGAAACTAAAATCGTATCTATTTATTGCAAGTCTTACAAGCTCTTCTTAATTAACCCTCTTCTTAGTTTGGTTTGTAGGCGAGTGGCAACCAACATCTTAGGATATTACCACCTCTCATCAAAGGCATGTTAAAGGTCATAGCCAACGGCCTTCAGTCTGGCCTTTAGTTGAAAGCCATGTGGTAATATACACCTTGACCACCTTGTTGGTTCAACTAATTCTATTGCATTTACCACATGGTATCTCTTATTGCCCTATGTGATAAATGCAAAGTAGTAGTATGCACCTTGACATTGGTTGACTGACACCTGCCAATAAACCGAACAAAGAAGCAGCAGCAACGGATTTTATCTTCATTTCAATGAAAATGCAGAAATCTGCATATAACAATACAATAATAGAATAAAATGAAGATTTATTGAACAAACTGCTTCCAGTTCTGTTTTGTATGTGAAAGCAGCTAAACACTCATACGAGTGTTTCAGACGTGCACTGGAATCCAGACATTTTCCTGAAATCTTTCCAAGGGGCTGTGTTTGAGAAAGCAAATGTACTCGTCTGTTGTTCCAGACATTTTCTGGAACTTTTCCTCCCAGACCCCAAGTTAGTCCTTGTGAAAATACAGCTGGAAAAGATAGCGGGTGAGCGTGTTGATGACGTCTGTAACAGGCGACAGACGTAAAATTGGAACAATATAAATATCCCAGGATTAAAATGAGGAACCATACATGTAGAAAACACAAACGAAGTCGTAAACTTGGAAAGAAAGACAAGATTCAAGAGCATTTAGCAATAGGGGCCAACTTCGGTGTCTATGGGCTCATAAAAAAAACCACGTAATCCGTCATGTCCTGCCTCCTGCTGCTCTACGCAGAGCCACCGCTCACCTGGATATTTTCAATAATGTTCTGATCCCTGTTGCTGTTGTGAACACATCTGACCTGGATAATATTTTGCATATATGAAAAGTAAAAGTAAACTCCAGAAACTGTCCAGACCCAAGTTTGGGGATATCATTAAAAAATAGAATGTCTGATTTGTCACATCATCTCTTTCTGTAGGGTCTGGAAACGTGAAGTGTTTTATAACTGGACTATATCAGCAAATTAAAACCAAAACAATCCCACAATTAGCATTTCGCTTGGCAGAATGATCCCCACAATAAATGGTTTGTATTTATATAGCGCTTTTTTAGTCTTGATGACAACTCAAAGCACTTTACAGTTCAGTTTCACATTCCCCCGTTCACAGACACATTCATACAGTGCATCTATGGGCAGCACTTTTCATTCCATGAGGGGCAATCTGGGGTTCAGCATCTTGCCCGAGAACATATCAGCATGCAGATGGGGAAGACTGGGATCGATCCGCCAACCTTCTGGTTAGAGGACGACCGTTTTACTCCCTCAGCCACAGCCGTCCAAAGAGCACTGCATTCATTACTAGCCGAACAGAAGCCTTCTCTAATGACACCTACCTCATACTTGTCAAATATCTGGCGGTGGTGGAAGTAGGCATGAGAGAATATCCTATAGATGCGACGACAGACAGAGCCGAGTTTAGAAAATATTAAACCATCCATCACTGACAATATGTCAGGAGAGCAAATGTTAAATCTTGTCTTTTAATGCTATGAAAGGGACAATGTTGTAAATATCTAAAGACATTTTCACTCAACTGCAAATTTGGGTTTGAACTAATTGTGATGCACGTTACTTTATTTTTGAGAGGAAGCTGCAGCTAATAATTCATCACTGAAGTCTTCAGATGTTTCATACGATGATATTCAATCAACTGTTAATCATGTGACCAAAAAACACTGATTGATCCTATTTGAAAACTACTTTGGTTTTTTTATTTTTTAAATGATTATTTTATAATCAGAATAATTAGATTTTCTGTCCAGTTAAAGTATATTTGAAATTTTCCAGTGAGTGACGGGTTCAAAGTGGTTATGTGACCATGGTTATATGTATATGATGTATTCATCATCAGGTTTAATAAATGTCAGTATTAATGTTGACTTTGTACATTTTGCCTCTTTTATTTTTCAAGTTTAACTTTAAGTTTCACGTCAGTTTGTTTCCGTACATTCACACAAATGTTTGTAGATAAAGTGTGGATGTAACCTCAGTAATATAAAAACCACCAGTCTGAATAATAGGTCTTTTTTATTAACAGACATCATGTAAATGTCGACAGTAACAACATTTTTTAGTCCATTAAAAAAAAAAAAGTGGGTTGGACTGACAAGACTCCTCCCACCATATAACTTAATGAGGGAGGGGGTAAAAGACGGGAGGTTGTGCTCAGATACTTAAATGTTGCCGATAGTCAGAACTTCCTCGTGGCATTTACTGGTCGAATGTTTAGATTGGTAGAAACCGGCGTACAGCAGCGTCGAGTCAAGGGAAGCGGAGTATCAGGCACATTTCACACGGTATTAAACGGGGGCATGTCACAAAGCAGGATCAGAGTTAGCCAAAAGCCTCCTACACACTCCGAGACGTCGCCTCGGAGACGGAACACCTGACTGCTAGTACACGTACGAAGCTAGAGAGAGAGAGAGAAAGGTTTTCTTTGTTCACTACCACACAAGCCACACACCTACAAAGTGTTTGAATAGCGTTATTACGTGAGCCGGATAATTTAGAGATCCGTTTCATGGGACACCCCCAAAAACAGGCTGGTAGGCAACACAAGCAAACAGAACAGAAGCAGACACAGAAAGTGAAGCACCATCAGAAAATATGACAGTGGATTAAGAGAAAGAGGGGGGGGAGGGGGGAGGGGGGGGGGGGGGGGGGGTTATATACAGAAGGGGGGGGGGGGCTGTCAGTGTGTGTGCCTTCGTCAACAATACAGGTCACCATGGTTACGTAGTTTTGGGTTTTTTTGCAAATCCAGCTGCTTAAAGAAGAATAAAGACAAAGGAGAGGTGTTGGAGCGGAGATGTTTCCAGAGACACGGCCTGAATCTGAAGGAACAGAGAGTGAAACTGAAAATATGTCGTCCTGCAGAAGTGACTGAACTCTGCTCCCGCTCTTTAACTTCACGTCCTTTGAGATAGACACAGGTGACAGGGGAGGAGGGACATGAACAGTGTTACTGGACAGGAGCCTTAATACACTGTAGTGTGTGTAATGTGTATACATATATATTCGTGTGTGTGTGAATGCGTCTCCTCTGTAATGTGTAGATATTTTGTTTTCACACGTCTCCCTTATGGCAGCAGCTGCATCTCAGGCCTCGCTCTCCCCGGCTGATGACGTGTTCTGCACCTCCTCCTCCAGGATGGGCACGATCAGGTTGTCCTTGGACATCAGGTCCAAAATGTGCTGTTGTAACAGCTCAGCTTAACACTGAGGGGGACAGAGCTTTAGAAATAAGAGTCTGAGACTCTGAAACAACCTGAGGAAATACAGCAGGCTGAGTCAGAAGCTTCCTTTAAATCCAAACTTCAAACGTGCTGTTATCGTACCACGATTTGATCTAATTCTAGTTTTTAAAGTGTGGTCATGATTACATTTCTGTCACCTGTAGTGTTTTTATACTTTTACTCTTTCATACGTGTGTTTTAATGTATTTTTACTTGTGTTTTTCATTTGTGAAGCACTTTGTAAGTTGGTTTTTATTCCATTGAAAGGATTCGTTAACTTTTCTGGAAACTTTGAAAAATGTGAATCTTACAACCTGTGCTGTTGTGAGCTGAATGTGACAGTTCCCAGAGCAACTATTCACTTTGAAATGTGATAACACAGATAAAAAACTCTCCAACAGCTCATCGTAGTGAAAAGCAGTAAATCCTGAAAGACCAACAACTTCTTCCTCAGACACAACCAGCTCCTCCCAGTCAGGACGTGTCTGTGTCTCCTCCCTTCACAGACGTGTAAGTGTAAGAACCAGTGAACAACAAGCTGTGAACTGTGGGAGATGAGTCACTGCAGGGAGTGAACGAGAGGGGGAGGAGCAGAGATCTGTATCTGTTCAGAGGAAGTGAAACTGTTCTACAGTCTCTGGCACCAGCTGAAATGGCGCAGCAAGAAAATCAACGGGACAGAGAAAGATTCTGCTGTTCGATCTGTCTGGATCTACTGAAGGATCCGGTGACTACTGTCTGTGGACACAGCTACTGTCTGAGCTGTATTAACACCCACTGGGACAAAGAGGAGGAGAGAGGAAGCTACAGCTGCCCTCAGTGTAGACAGACCTTCACACCGAGGCCTGTCCTGGGGAAAAGCACCATGTTAGCTGATTCACTGGAGGAGCTGAAGAAGACTGGACTCCAAGCTGCTCCTGCTGATCACTGCTATGCTGGACCTGAAGATGTGGCCTGTGACGTCTGCACTGGGAGAAAACTGAAAGCTCTCAAGTCCTGTTTGGTTTGTTTGGCCTCTTATTGTGAAAAACACCTCCAGCCTCATCTTCAGTCAGCTCCATTTAAGAAGCACAAGCTGGTGGAGCCCTCGGAGAAGCTCCAGGAGAACATCTGCTCTCGTCACGATGAGGTGATGAAGATATTCTGCCGCACTGATCAGCAGTGTATCTGTTATCTCTGCTCTATGGATGAACATAAAGACCACGACACAGTGTCAGCTGCAGCAGAAAGGACTGAGAGGCAGAGAGAGCTCGGGCTGAGGAGACAAACAATCCAGCAGAGACTCCAGGACACAGAGAAAGATGTGAAGCTGCTTCAACAGGAGGAGGAGGCCGTCAATGGCTCTGCTGATAAAGCAGTGAAGGACAGTGAGAAGATCTTCACTGAGCTGATCCGTCTGCTGGAGAAAAGAAGCTCTGATGTGAAGCAGCAGATCAGATCCCAGGAGGTAACTGAAGTGAGTCGAGTCAGAGAGCTTCAGGAGAGACTGGAGCAGGAGATCACTGAGCTGAAGAGGAAAGACCATGAACTGAAGCAGCTCTCAGACACAGAGGATCACAACCAGTTTCTACACAACTACCCCTCACTGTCACCACTCAGTGAATCTACACACTCATCCAGCATCAGGATCCGTCCTCTGAGGTACTTTGAGGACGTGACAGCAGCTGTGTCCCAGGTCAGAGGTCGACTACAGGACATTCTGAGTGAGACAGAGACAGAGATTTTACAGATTGTGTCTCAAGTGGATGTTTTACTGCCACAACCAGAGCCAGAGACCAGAGCTGACTTCTTAAAATATTCACAGGAAATCACACTGGATCCAAACACAGCAAACAGACTTCTGTTATTATCTGAGGGAAACAGAAAAGTAACACGTATGAGTGAAGATCAGTCTTATTCTGATCACCCAGACAGATTCACTGATAGGTGGCAGGTCCTGAGTAGAGAGAGTCTGACTGGACGTTGTTACTGGGAGGTGGAGGTGGAGGAGGGGTTGGGGGTGTTCAGAGGAGGAGCAGTTCATGTAGCAGTCACATACAAGAATATCAGCAGAGCAGGAAACTCAGATAAATGTGGATTTGGATGCAATGATAAATCTTGGTCATTAGTTTGTTATGAAAACAGTTGTAACTTTTATTACAACAGGATCATGACTCCAGTGTCAGGTCCTGTGTCCTCCAGAGTAGGAGTGTACCTGGATCACAGTGCAGGTGTTCTGTCCTTCTACAGCGTCTCTGACACCATGACTCTCCTCCACAGAGTCCAGACCACATTCACTCAGCCTCTCTATGCTGGAGTTGCGGTTGGTTATGGATCCACAGCTGAGTTCTGTAAACTCAAATAGACTCGAGTCATTAAAAGCAGTGATTTAGATTCTGTGTTTAAATCTTTAACTTCTTCTGTCTCCATGTTTGTTGATCAAAGTTCGTCGTGGTGACGTTTCTGCTCCGCACAGAGATCAGCTGTCAATCAAACACTGACCTTCCTTTATCACACATATTTAGTTCTCACTTTGTAAAGACAGAAATCTATAATTACACTGACATGAATGTGTTTGAAAGATCTAATGTTGCTGTTGTTTTCTAAATCAATGTAGAAATCAGGTTGTGTGATGTTTTAGAACCTGTATTGATCCTGATCCTCATCAATGAGATGATTATTTGTTCTTTTCTTTTCCACATGTGAGACGGAGGTGAAACAAACTGATTGTGTGTCCATGAACTCACTGAACAAGAGTCACTGAACAGACTTTACTGATGAAGTGATCAATGAACTCAGAGCGTCAACATGTCCAACAGATGTATAAAGCAGATGTATAAAAGCAATACAAATGTAATGTGTGAAGAAGCTGAAAGTTGAAATAAAGAATAGATCCAGTCTGTTCTTTTGTCTTCATTCCAGGATCTCGTTCAAAGCTGATGGAGACAAAGTGAAACTCCTGTGAGAGAATAACTGAGGCAGTTTCCTCCTGAAACTCCACAAACCTCAGTTTTCATGTTCAGTCTCTGTCTTTGCAGCTTTTCTGCACTAAAACAGCTTCATCGCAGACAAATGAGCAAAGTTTTCTTCCACTGGCTGATTTTCAAAACCCAGATCTTGTTTGTGATCTCAGTGGATGAAGAGAGTTCGTCACACAGATTTAAAGAAGTGGAGAAATAATGGTTTGGTGAAGTTTCAGGGTGAAGACGTTGAGTTGAGTCCTGACACACAAGCCACATATTGGAGATATTGTGATGTTGTGGACTTGAGGTCGTTCCGTTTATCGTGCTGTTGATTTTCATGAGGATGAAACTTCACAACGGGTTTGTCGTGTTGCTTCAGTGTTTCACGTCGTCACCTCACGGACAGACGCTCCTGGGTCGTACAGTTTGAATCCAGACTGGATCAAAACTTCTTGACACCAAATTTGTCCGAGGTTTAACCCACAAAACAAACTTTGCTGCTTGAAGAGGTTTCGTAATTTCTGCAGAGTTAAAGCAGTAAACGGTAAAAACACTCAGGATCAGGTTCCTGACGACTGGGATCGATTCTTTGCTCCGTCACAGACAAACTTCATCAACTGTTTCAGAACAGAAAGAACTTTGGTGTCACTTGTATTATATAGAAACAGTTTGAGCAGTTTATCACTTTCTTTGATAGAAGCTGAACAGTTGTTGACATGGTTCCTTTGCTCTTTGTCATTGTTCTTCTTCAGAACTCCATTAACTTTGCTGTAAGTCTGTATCATCATGACGAAGCGTGTGAACCGGTGACACAGGAACGTCTCGTTCTGCACAGAGACAAACACACACACAGATCACAGCTATGAAACTGCATCCTGATTCTTCACCATTCTGCCTGGTTGACACTTTAAAGCTGCTTTCAAACATGCACTGAAATTTCCCCGACATTTTCCAGTAAGAAAAATGTAAGAAAGCACAAATGTCCAAGTGAGCTGCTGAGGACATTTCCCGAAACTTTTCCTGCCAGCCCCTAGAAAACTGTCAAGAGTGAGTCCATGTGAGAATACAGCAGGAAAACAGCTGCTGGCAAGTGGGCGTGTTGCTTACGTTATAAACACATGACAGATTGAAACTGGAAGAACACAAATATCTCAGGATGAAGAAGAGGAGCCTAACACGTAGAAGACGAAGACGTCAACTTGGAAAGACGAGGAGATCCAGAGCTTCTGGTGATGAGGGCCGACGCCGGTGTGGATGAGCTGTAAACAACAACACTGATCTTTCCACAGCAGAGTTTATACGTCATGTCCGGCCTCCTGCTGCTCTACAGGCTCCGCCTCCTGCTGCTCTACAGGCTCCGCCTCCTGCTGCTCTACAGGCTCCGCCCCTCGCCTGGATGTTCACACATGTTCCTGTTGTTGTGAACGAGTCGGACCCGACAACCTGCTGCTGCTGCTTCACAGGCAAAAGACAAACTGTGTCTGGACCAAATTTTTCGGACATTTTCCAGAAACATGCGTGGGTGTGTGCAACATATTTGGTGGTGGAGCTTATCAATTCCCGTTCTAGTCTTTAACCTGAGGCCTGTTGAAAATAAGGTTTTGCTACCATCTATAAATAAAGTAATTTCTATTTTACCATGTCTTTATTTGTACACGTTTATATCAGGACTCTCATGCTATAAAAAAAAAAGTTTTTCCTTTGGCTTAGGTGCAGCACACGAGCCTTAAAGGTTCAGTGTTTAGAATTTAGTGACAACTAGTGGTGAAGTGTCATAATGCAGCTGAACACCCCTCACCTTTTATATTGTATTTTTGCTTGTGTGGTTTTCTTTCTGAATATTTTTGAGCACGGCTAGAAGGGAGCCTGTGACCCAAGAATTTGTATCTGCATGTAACTGTTGTGCACATGACAAATATGCTTAAAGATGGCTGATACATCAAAGGAACAAACCAAACTAGTGTCTTAATAATTTGTTCATCTAGTGAAACATCGGTAGAACAGACACAACTAAGTGGAGTATTTTTTTTATTCTTTTCCAACAGTTGTGACAGAAAATGGTTACAGAAAACATTTCATGCACTTTTTTTTTTGTTTGGATGTGGTAAACTGGAGCTCCCAGAGTGAATCCACACCCCTTCAGCAGAAGACACGTATATTCGTCCTCATTTAGAGCGATAGCATTTCTACCGTTTAAAGAATCTGCTCAAAGAGGAGAAGAATCTGGACATTCTGCCGGGTTTGTTGAACATGTGGCTTTCCATAGAGGCGGCGATTCTTTTCTCGACCTCTGGTTCTTTTCTATAAATGGAAAGCAGCAGCGTTTCCGGACAGTCCCACATCTTACACAGGTCCTTGAACACCGCCTTGTGGAGGACATTGATTATATCTGGGGACGTGTCTAAGTCAATGTCCTGGACTTCGGCCCATGTTTTTTCAAACAGGTATTGAGTGAGGTGTATTGATTCGTCACAGAACAAGTTCACTTTGGACTTTGCAAACACTCGAGTGACGAACTGGTCAATGACGAGATTGACATACAACTTTTTGCGGGGCTCTGCCCGTTCCGTTGCACTGTTGATCTCTGAGACCGGAGATCCTACGATGGGCTCAATCTCCATTAAAGCAGAGGTCACCCTCTTGGTGTAGTCACCGGCCTGTTTTGAGAACCACCAGTTCATCAATGGCAGGAAATTCATCACTCTCTCCTTTATGTCCGCGTACATCTTTCTGTGGGACTTAGGAACAGACACTTTCGTCACTTCAGCTGGACTCGCCACTAAAGGGTCAGTTGTGACGTACCTATAGAGGACATCGGTAAGGACGGGGGCGTTTGCAGGTGAAACTCTGTCCTTGGTCTCTGTCAGAAGCAGAGACTCCACACTATCCATCAGAGACTTGACTGACTCAATGCTCTGGACTTGGGTCTCCTTACTGAACTTCTTCCTGACTTGTGTCCCCATCTTGAGCATCGATGCTGTGGCAAGAAACTTTGCAAAAAGCTTCTTGATCCTCTTCCCCACTCCTTTCCAAAACTTCTTGTGGCTCTTTGAGGATGTGGAGCCTCTACTCGAATCAGATGATCTGACGCTCTCCTCTTCACTAATTATCTGATAGATTTCATCTGCAGCAGCTTTAAACTCCAGAGAAGATTCAGATATCAGCCCACTCAGGTCAGATTCTGACATTTCGTCCACAAGGGGCTCGATGATGTCGCTCACCTCCTTCCCGATGATTTCCTGGACGGCCTCACTTGTCCTATAGTCACTGCTGCGGACTGATGATTCTGAGGATGTTCGTCTGTCAGAGCGAGAACTGCTTGATGAAGAGTCAGTGCTTGAAGAAGTTGGTTTCCCCCTAGGGAACTCGTTTATCAGATCAAATGTCTTTTGACTGCGTAGTTTCGGCTTGAACGAGCCCTCGATGTCGCCGGCAGATTTCTTCAACAGTTTGCAAACACAATTGACCATTTTCTCAAGTTTGTTGGCTGTGGTCTGGTGACACTGTGGCAGTCCGGTGGAGCGTCCACTGGTGGAGCGTCCGCTGGTGGAGCGTCCGCTGGTGGAGCGTCCGCTGGTGGAGCGTCCGCTGGTGGAGCGTCCGCTGGTGGAGCGCTCAGACCGGCGGGAATTGACCCTCTCTGTTATTTCCTCTGCAACCAACTCAGTGAGTTGATCCAAACTCACAGACTTTTTTAAGCTGCCCGGTGCTAAACTCTGACGGAGAGCGTCTCCCAGACTGGACTGGATACTCTCCGCAGTAAAGGGAAAGTCGTTGTGTCCATGTGCTGTGATCACGTCTGAGGACACAGACAAAGTCATGTTCAGAAAAAGTTCTGCCAACAGAAACCTTGTGATGTTGTCTGGTGTTTCTGATTTTAACAGTTCCCACTGCTCCGCAGTCAACTTGCTATAAAGATCCTCAATCTGCATGCGAATAGTTTCAACTGTCATGCTGGGAATCTCCAATGCATCAGATGTATCCATGGTGAATGTCTGTACTGCAGTCTCCTCCATATCTGGGTTCAGGTCTATTCGATCCGTTTCTTTCCACTTAGCGCTGCTGACCAGGTAGTACAAAACGCCCTTGATATGGGACATGAAGGGTATCTTCTTCCAACCATGAGTCATATAGACACATCAAACACATGATAAAGAACCAAAGGCAATTTTAAAGATCTCAAATAATGTTGTAGATCAAAACCACAAAAAGATTGTGACTCTAATAGAAAGCCCGGCCTCTTGTTCAAAGGCATTGTTATTTTAAGGGCGTTTTCAGTCATGAATTGCGGAGGATGTCCGAGCCTCTTCTTCTTCTCTGTTTGGTTTAATGGCGGGTAGCAACCAACGTCAAGGTGCATTACCGCCTTCCACTGTGTGTTGAACCCCCCCGCACAAAATATTTTATAGAAGAGTCAGTGGAGCATGTAATGCTTCACTTTAATAAGTGTGTTCGAGAACGAGAAAAGCTCAAGAGGAAAAGTGCAAAGCAGAGAGGAAGAACTAAGCTTGGAAATAGTAGTTACCTTTGGAATAGGGAGTATGTTCCATTAGCTGAGGGAGACAGGATTGGACAAACTGATTTAATATGAGCTAGATAACTCTGATATACACTCCAACACAGGAGGTTGTCACCCGCCACTCAACTGAACGAAGGAGAAGCTATCAAATATCAAGGGTAATAAGAGATACGCTGCCGAATGGGGAAGAAGAGGAAGTAGGATATTGACACACACAGTAGAGGGCGGTAATGCACCTTGACGTTGGTTGTCACCTGCCAATAAACCGAATAAAGAAGGAGAAGAAGACTTGGGACTGGACTTTCTCTGGCGATCGTCTTTCACACGTGAAGAACGCAGCAGGAGGTCCTGGGCTCAAACTCTTAAATTCAAGGAAGCACAACAACGAGAAACAGAAAGTAAATCTGGACGAGTTGTGTTTCATGCTGTACTTTTCTTAAAATAAAAATTAAAAAACAGATCAGAGATCAGGAAGTGTGTGTGTTGTTGTGATGGACACATGTTTGAGTAGAGTAGAGAAGCTGCTGTTAAAACAAACCCACATTTCTACATGAGTGCTGGCAGAGAGGTCTGTGGATGGAAAGCTACTGTTGGTCCAGTGTGTGGAGTTGTTGCAGGGAGTTGGTGGGCGTGTCCGCCTCACTCTTTGTTGTTGTGCTTGTTGTGTATGTGAAAGTTCAGTGTTCAGGCTCCACGTCAAAACACTCAGTTTGTATCTGCACTCTGAAATCAAGGTTCAGGAATTTAAAGGAAATAGCTACGACCACTGGGCAGAGGGTGTGACTGACACACACACACACACACACACACACACACACACACACACACACACACACACACACACACACACAGATGTGAAAAGAGCTCATGGGACCAAAGCTGGGTTCTAATGAAGCAGACCCCCCCCCCCCCCGTGCTCCCTGCTTTCACACCAAGAGGACAACTTCTGCGACTCATCTTCTTATTTTTTATTCTTTTCTAACAGTTGTTACAGAAAATGGTTACAGAAAACATTTCATGCACTTTTTTTTTTGTTTGGATGTGGTAAACTGGAGCTCCCAGAGTGAATCCACACCCCTTCAGCAGAAGACACGTATATTCGTCCTCATTTAGAGCGATAGCATTTCTACCGTTTAAAGAATCTGCTCAAAGAGGAGAAGAATCTGGACATTCTGCCGGGTTTGTTGAACATGTGGCTTTCCATAGAGGCGGCGATTCTTTTCTCGACCTCTGGTTCTTTTCTATAAATGGAAAGCAGCAGCGTTTCTGGACAGTCCCACATCTTACACAGGTCCTTGAACACCGCCTTGTGGAGGACATTGATTATATCTGGGGACGTGTCTAAGTCAATGTCCTGGACTTCGGCCCATGTTTTTTCAAACAGGTATTGAGTGAGGTGTATTGATTCGTCACAGAACAAGTTCACTTTGGACTTTGCAAACACTCGAGTGACGAACTGGTCAATGACGAGATTGACATACATCTTTTTGCGGGGCTCTGCCCGTTCCGTTGCACTGTTGATCTCTGAGACCGGAGATCCTACGATGGGCTCAATCTCCATTAAAGCGGAGGTCACCCTCTTGGTGTAGTCACCGGCCTGTTTAGAGAACCACCAGTTCATCAATGGCAGGAAATTCATCACTCTCTCCTTTATGTCTGCGTACATCTTTCTGTGGGACTTAGGAACAGACACTTTCGTCACTTCAGCTGGACTCGCCACTAAAGGGTCAGTTGTGACGTACCTATAGAGGACATCGGTAAGGACGGGGGCGTTTGCAGGTGAAACTCTGTCCTTGGTCTCTGTCAGAAGCAGAGACTCCACACTATCCATCAGAGACTTGACTGACTCAATGCTCTGGACTTGGGTCTCCTTACTGAATTTCTTCCTGACTTGTGTCCCCATCTTGAGCATCGATGCTGTGGCAAGAAATTTTGCAAAAAGCTTCTTGATCCTCTTGCACACTCCTTTCCAAAACTTCTTGTGGCTCTTTGAGGATTTGGAGCCTCTACTCGAATCAGATGATCTGACGCTCTCCTCTTCACTAATTATCTGATAGATTTCATCTGCAGCAGCTTTAAACTCCAGAGAAGATTCAGATATCAGCCCACTCAGGTCAGATTCTGACATTTCGTCCACAAGGGGCTCGATGATGTCGCTCACCTCCTTCCCGATGATTTCCTGGACGGCCTCACTTGTCCTATAGTCACTGCTGCGGACTGATGATTCTGAGGATGTTCGTCTGTCAGAGCGAGAACTGCTTGATGAAGAGTCAGTGCTTGAAGAAGTTGGTTTCCCCCTAGGGAACTCGTTTATCAGATCAAATGTCTTTTGACTGCGTAGTTTCGGCTTGAACGAGCCCTCGATGTCGCCGGCAGATTTCTTCAAAACCTTGCAAACACAATTGACCATTTTCTCAAGTTTGTTGGCTGTGGTCTGGTGACACTGTGGCAGTCCGGTGGAGCGTCCGCTGGTGGAGCGTCCGCTGGTGGAGCGTCCGCTGGTGGAGCGTCCGCTGGTGGAGCGTCCGCTGGTGGAGCGCTCAGACCGGCGGGAATTGACCCTCTCTGTTATCTCCTCTGCAACCAACTCAGTGAGTTGATCCAAACTCACAGACTTTTTTAAGCTGCCCGGTGCTAAACTCTGACGGAGAGCGTCTCCCAGACTGGACTGGATACTCTCTGCAGTAAAGGGAAAGTCGTTGTGTCCATGTGCTGTGATCAGGTCTGAGGACACAGACAAAGTCATGTTCAGAAAAAGTTCTGCCAACAGAAACCTTGTGATGTTGTCTGGTGTTTCTGATTTTAACAGTTCCCACTGCTCCGCAGTCAACTTGCTATAAAGATCCTCAATCTGCATGCGAATAGTTTCAACTGTCATGCTGGGAATCTCCAATGCATCAGATGTATCCATGGTGAATGTCTGTACTGCAGTCTCCTCCATATCTGGGTTCAGGTCTATTCGATCCGTTTCTTTCCACTTAGCGCTGCTGACCAGGTAGTACAAAACGCCCTTGATATGGGACATGAAGGGTATCTTCTTCCAACCATGAGTCATATAGACATCAAACACATGATAAAGAACCAAAGGCAATTTTAAAGATCTCAAATAATGTTGTAGATCAAAACCACAAAAAGATTGTGACTCTAATAGAAAGCCCGGCCTCTTGTTCAAAGGCATTGTTTTTTTAAGGGCGTTTTCAGTCATGAATTGCGGAGGATGTCCGAGCCTCTTCTTCTTCTCTGTTTGGTTTAATGGCGGGTAGCAACCAACGTCAAGGTGCATTACCGCCTTCCACTGTGTGTTGAACCCCCCCGCACAAAATATTTTATAGAAGAGTCAGTGGAGCATGTAATGCTTCACTTTAATAAGTGTGTTCGAGAACGAGAAAAGCTCAAGAGGAAAAGTGCAAAGCAGAGAGGAAGAACTAAGCTTGGAAATAGTAGTTACCTTTGGAATAGGGAGTATGTTCCATTAGCTGAGGGAGACAGGATTGGACAAACTGATTTAATATGAGCTAGATAACTCTGATATACACTCCAACACAGGAGGTTGTCACCCGCCACTCAACTGAACGAAGGAGAAGCTATCAAATATCAAGGGTAATAAGAGATACGCTACCGAATGGGGAAGAAGAGGAAGTAGGATATTGACACACACAGTAGAGGGCGGTAATGCACCTTGACGTTGGTTGTCACCTGCCAATAAACCGAATAAAGAAGGAGAAGAAGACTTGGGACTGGACTTTCTCTGGCGATCGTCTTTCACACGTGAAGAACGCAGCAGGAGGTCCTGGGCTCAAACTCTTAAATTCAAGGAAGCACAACAACGAGAAACAGAAAGTAAATCTGGACGAGTTGTGTTTCATGCTGTACTTTTCTTAAAATAAAAATTAAAAAACAGATCAGAGATCAGGAAGTGTGTGTGTTGTTGTGATGGACACATGTTTGAGTAGAGTAGAGAAGCTGCTGTTAAAACAAACCCACATTTCTACATGAGTGCTGGCAGAGAGGTCTGTGGATGGAAAGCTACTGTTGGTCCAGTGTGTGGAGTTGTTGCAGGGAGTTGGTGGGCGTGTCCGCCTCACTCTTTGTTGTTGTGCTTGTTGTGTATGTGAAAGTTCAGTGTTCAGGCTCCACGTCAAAACACTCAGTTTGTATCTGCACTCTGAAATCAAGGTTCAGGAATTTAAAGGAAATAGCTACGACCACTGGGCAGAGGGTGTGACTGACACGCACACACACACACACACACACACACACACACACACACACACACACACACACACACACACACACACACACACACACACACACACACAGATGTGAAAAGAGCTCATGGGACCAAAGCTGGGTTCTAATGAAGCAGACCCCCCCCCCCCCCGTGCTCCCTGCTTTCACACCAAGAGGACAACTTCTGCGACTCATCTTCTTATTTTTTATTCTTTTCTAACAGTTGTTACAGAAAATGGTTACAGAAAACATTTCATGCACTTTTTTTTTTGTTTGGATGTGGTAAACTGGAGCTCCCAGAGTGAATCCACACCCCTTCAGCAGAAGACACGTATATTCGTCCTCATTTAGAGCGATAGCATTTCTACCGTTTAAAGAATCTGCTCAAAGAGGAGAAGAATCTGGACATTCTGCCGGGTTTGTTGAACATGTGGCTTTCCATAGAGGCGGCGATTCTTTTCTCGACCTCTGGTTCTTTTCGGTAAATGGAAAGCAGCAGCGTTTCTGGACAGTCCCACATCTTACACAGGTCCTTGAACACCGCCTTGTGGAGGACATTGATTATATCTGGGGACGTGTCTAAGTCAATGTCCTGGACTTCGGCCCATGTTTTTTCAAACAGGTATTGAGTGAGGTGTATTGATTCGTCACAGAACAAGTTCACTTTGGACTTTGCAAACACTCGAGTGACGAACTGGTCAATGACGAGATTGACATACAACTTTTTGCGGGGCTCTGCCCGTTCCGTTGCACTGTTGATCTCTGAGACCGGAGATCCTACGATGGGCTCAATCTCCATTAAAGCGGAGGTCACCCTCTTGGTGTAGTCACCGGCCTGTTTTGAGAACCACCACTTCATCAATGGCAGGAAATTCATCACTCTCTCCTTTATGTCCGCGTACATCCTTTTGTGGGACTTAGGAACAGACACTTTCGTCACTTCAGCTGGACTCGCCACTAAAGGGTCAGTTGTGACGTACCTATAGAGGACATCGGTAAGGACGGGGGTGTTTGCAGGTGAAACTCTGTCCTTGGTCTCTGTCAGAAGCAGAGACTCCACACTATCCATCAGAGACTTGACTGACTCACTGCTCTGGACTTGGGTCTCCTTACTGAACTTCTTCCTGACTTGTGTCCCCATCTTGAGCATCGATGCTGTGGCAAGAAACTTTGCAAAAAGCTTCTTGATCCTCTTCCCCACTCCTTTCCAAAACTTCTTGTGGCTCTTTGAGGATTTGGAGCCTCTACTCGAATCAGATGATCTGACGCTCTCCTCTTCACTAATGATCTGATAGATTTCATCTGCAGCAGCTTTAAACTCCAGAGAAGATTCAGATATCAGCCCACTCAGGTCAGATTCTGACATTTCGTCCACAAGGGGCTCGATGATGTCGCTCACCTCCTTCCCGATGATTTCCTGGACGGCCTCACTTGTCCTATAGTCACTGCTGCGGACTGATGATTCTGAGGATGTTCGTCTGTCAGAGCGAGAACTGCTTGATGAAGAGTCAGTGCTTGAAGAAGTTGGTTTCCCCCTAGGGAACTCGTTTATCAGATCAAATGTCTTTTGACTGCGTAGTTTCGGCTTGAACGAGCCCTCGATGTCACCGGCAGATTTCTTCAACACTTTGCAAACACAATTGACCATTTTCTCAAGTTTGTTGGCTGTGGTCTGGTGACACTGTGGCAGTCCGGTGGAGCGTCCACTGGTGGAGCGTCCGCTGGTGGAGCGTCCGCTGGTGGAGCGTCCGCTGGTGGAGCGTCCGCTGGTGGAGCGCTCAGACCGGCGGGAATTGACCCTCTCTGTTATCTCCTCTACGACCAACTCAGTGAGTTGATCCAAACTCACAGACTTTTTTAAGCTGCCCGGTGCTAAACTCTGACGGAGAGCGTCTCCCAGACTGGACTGGATACTCTCCGCAGTAAAGGGAAAGTCGTTGTGTCCATGTGCTGTGATCAGGTCTGAGGACACAGACAAAGTCATGTTCAGAAAAAGTTCTGCCAACAGAAACCTTGTGACGTTGTCTGGTGTTTCTGATTTTAACAGTTCCCACTGCTCCGCAGTCAACTTGCTATAAAGATCCTCAATCTGCATGCGAATAGTTTCAACTGTCATGCTGGGAATCTCCAATGCATCAGATGTATCCATGGTGAATGTCTGTACTGCAGTCTCCTCCATATCTGGGTTCAGGTCTATTCGATCCGTTTCTTTCCACTTAGCGCTGCTGACCAGGTAGTACAAAACGCCCTTGATATGGGACATGAAGGGTATCTTCTTCCAACCATGAGTCATATAGACACATCAAACACATGATAAAGAACCAAAGGCAATTTTAAAGATATCAAATAATGTTGTAGATCAAAACCACAAAAAGATTGTGACTCTAATAGAAAGCCCGGCCTCTTGTTCAAAGGCATTGTTATTTTAAGGGCGTTTTCAGTCATGAATTGCGGAGGATGTCCGAGCCTCTTCTTCTTCTCTGTTTGGTTTATTGGCGGGTAGCAACCATCGTCAAGGTGCATTACCGCCTTCCACTGTGTGTTGAACCCCCCCGCACAAAATATTTTATAGAAGAGTCAGTGGAGCATGTAATGCTTCACTTTAATAAGTGTGTTCGAGAACGAGAAAAGCTCAAGAGGAAAAGTGCAAAGCAGAGAGGAAGAACTAAGCTTGGAAATAGTAGTTACCTTTGGAATAGGGAGTATGTTCCATTAGCTGAGGGAGACAGGATTGGACAAACTGATTTAATATGAGCTAGATAACTCTGATATACACTCCAACACAGGAGGTTGTCACCCGCCACTCAACTGAACGAAGGAGAAGCTATCAAATATCAAGGGTAATAAGAGATACGCTGCCGAATGGGGAAGAAGAGGAAGTAGGATATTGACACACACAGTAGAGGGCGGTAATGCACCTTGACGTTGGTTGTCACCTGCCAATAAACCGAATAAAGAAGGAGAAGAAGACTTGGGACTGGACTTTCTCTGGCGATCGTCTTTCACACGTGAAGAACGCAGCAGGAGGTCCTGGGCTCAAACTCTTAAATTCAAGGAAGCACAACAACGAGAAACAGAAAGTAAATCTGGACGAGTTGTGTTTCATGCTGTACTTTTCTTAAAATAAAAATAAAAAAACAGATCAGAGATCAGGAAGTGTGTGTGTTGTTGTGATGGACACATGTTTGAGTAGAGTAGAGAAGCTGCTGTTAAAACAAACCCACATGTCTTCATGAGTACTGGCAGAGAGGTCTGTGGATGGAAAGCTACTGTTGGTCCAGTGTGTGGAGTTGTTGCAGGGAGTTGGTGGGCGTGTCCGCCTCACTCTTTGTTGTTGTGCTTGTTGTGTATGTGAAAGTTCAGTGTTCAGGCTCCACGTCAAAACACTCAGTTTGTATCTGCACTCTGAAATCAAGGTTCAGGAATTTAAAGGAAATAGCTACGACCACTGGGCAGAGGGTGTGACACACACACACACACACACACACACACACACACACACACACACACACACACACACACGACTTCATGCTATGAGATGTGAAAAGAGCTCATGGGACCAAAGCTCGGTTCTAATGAAGCAGACCCCCCCCCCCGTGCTCCCTGCTTTCACACCAAGAGGACAACTTCTGCGACTCATCTTCTTATTTTTTATTCTTTTCCAACAGTTGTTACAGAAAATGGTTACAGAAAACATTTCATGCACTTTTTTTTTTGTTTGGATGTGGTAAACTGGAGCTCCCAGAGTGAATCCACACCCCTTCAGCAGAAGACACGTATATTCGTCCTCATTTAGAGCGATAGCATTTCTACCGTTTAAAGAATCTGCTCAAAGAGGAGAAGAATCTGGACATTCTGCCGGGTTTGTTGAACATGTGGCTTTCCATAGAGGCGGCGATTCTTTTCTCGACCTCTGGTTCTTTTCTATAAATGGAAAGCAGCAGCGTTTCCGGACAGTCCCACATCTTACACAGGTCCTTGAACACCGCCTTGTGGAGGACATTGATTATATCTGGGGACGTGTCTAAGTCAATGTCCTGGACTTCGGCCCATGTTTTTTCAAACAGGTATTGAGTGAGGTGTATTGATTCGTCACAGAACAAGTTCACTTTGGACTTTGCAAACACTCGAGTGACGAACTGGTCAATGACGAGATTGACATACAACTTTTTGCGGGGCTCTGCCCGTTCCGTTGCACTGTTGATCTCTGAGACCGGAGATCCTACGATGGGCTCAATCTCCATTAAAGCGGAGGTCACCCTCTTGGTGTAGTCACCGGCCTGTTTTGAGAACCACCAGTTCATCAATGGCAGGAAATTCATCACTCTCTCCTTTATGTCCGCGTACATCTTTCTGTGGGACTTAGGAACAGACACTTTCGTCACTTCAGCTGGACTCGCCACTAAAGGGTCAGTTGTGACGTACCTATAGAGGACATCGGTAAGGACGGGGGCGTTTGCAGGTGAAACTCTGTCCTTGGTCTCTGTCAGAAGCAGAGACTCCACACTATCCATCAGAGACTTGACTGACTCAATGCTCTGGACTTGGGTCTCCTTACTGAACTTCTTCCTGACTTGTGTCCCCATCTTGAGCATCGATGCTGTGGCCAAAAACTTTGCAAAAAGCTTCTTGATCCTCTTCCCCACTCCTTTCCAAAACTTCTTGTGGCTCTTTGAGGATTTGGAGCCTCTACTCGAATCAGATGATCTGACGCTCTCCTCTTCACTAATTATCTGATAGATTTCATCTGCAGCAGCTTTAAACTCCAGAGATGATTCAGATATCAGCCCACTCAGGTCAGATTCTGACATTTCGTCCACAAGGGGCTCGATGATGTCGCTCACCTCCTTCCCGATGATTTCCTGGACGGCCTCACTTGTCCTATAGTCACTGCTGCGGACTGATGATTCTGAGGATGTTCGTCTGTCAGAGCGAGAACTGCTTGATGAAGAGTCATTGCTTGAAGAAGTTGGTTTCCCCCTAGGGAACTCGTTTATCAGATCAAATGTCTTTTGACTGCGTAGTTTCGGCTTGAACGAGCCCTCGATGTCGCCGGCATATTTCTTCAACAGTTTGCAAACACAATTGACCATTTTCTCAAGTTTGTTGACTGTGGTCTGGTGACACTGTGGCAGTCCGGTGGAGCGTCCGCTGGTGGAGCGTCCGCTGGTGGAGCGTCCGCTGGTGGAGCGTCCGCTGGTGGAGCGTCCGCTGGTGGAGCGCTCAGACCGGCGGGAATTGACCCTCTCTGTTATCTCCTCTACGACCAACTCAGTGAGTTGATCCAAACTCACAGACTTTTTTAAGCTGCCCGGTGCTAAACTCTGACGGAGAGCGTCTCCCAGACTGGACTGGATACTCTCCGTAGTAAAGGGAAAGTCGTTGTGTCCATGTGCTGTGATCAGGTCTGAGGACACAGACAAAGTCATGTTCAGAAAAAGTTCTGCCAACAGAAACCTTGTGACGTTGTCTGGTGTTTCTGATTTTAACAGTTCCCACTGCTCCGCAGTCAACTTGCTATAAAGATCCTCAATCTGCATGCGAATAGTTTCAACTGTCATGCTGGGAATCTCCAATGCATCAGATGTATCCATGGTGAATGTCTGTATTGCAGTCTCCTCCATATCTGGGTTCAGGTCTATTCGATCCGTTTCTTTCCACTTAGCGCTGCTGACCAGGTAGTACAAAACGCCCTTGATATGGGACATGAAGGGTATCTTCTTCCAACCATGAGTCATATAGACACATCAAACACATGATAAAGAACCAAAGGCAATTTTAAAGATCTCAAATAATGTTGTAGATCAAAACCACAAAAAGATTGTGACTCTAATAGAAAGCCCGGCCTCTTGTTCAAAGGCATTGTTATTTTAAGGGCGTTTTCAGTCATGAATTGCGGAGGATGTCCGAGCCTCTTCTTCTTCTCTGTTTGGTTTATTGGCGGGTAGCAACCAACGTCAAGGTGCATTACCGCCTTCCACTGTGTGTTGAACCCCCCCGCACAAAATATTTTATAGAAGAGTCAGTGGAGCATGTAATGCTTCACTTTAATAAGTGTGTTCGAGAACGAGAAAAGCTCAAGAGGAAAAGTGCAAAGCAGAGAGGAAGAACTAAGCTTGGAAATAGTAGTTACCTTTGGAATAGGGAGTATGTTCCATTAGCTGAGGGAGACAGGATTGGACAAACTGATTTAATATGAGCTAGATAACTCTGATATACACTCCAACACAGGAGGTTGTCACCCGCCACTCAACTGAACGAAGGAGAAGCTATCAAATATCAAGGGTAATAAGAGATACGCTGCCGAATGGGGAAGAAGAGGAAGTAGGATATTGACACACACAGTAGAGGGCGGTAATGCACCTTGACGTTGGTTGTCACCTGCCAATAAACCGAATAAAGAAGGAGAAGAAGACTTGGGACTGGACTTTCTCTGGCGATCGTCTTTCACACGTGAAGAACGCAGCAGGAGGTCCTGGGCTCAAACTCTTAAATTCAAGGAAGCACAACAACGAGAAACAGAAAGTAAATCTGGACGAGTTGTGTTTCATGCTGTACTTTTCTTAAAATAAAAATAAAAAAACAGATCAGAGATCAGGAAGTGTGTGTGTTGTTGTGATGGACACATGTTTGAGTAGAGTAGAGAAGCTGCTGTTAAAACAAACCCACATGTCTTCATGAGTACTGGCAGAGAGGTCTGTGGATGGAAAGCTACTGTTGGTCCAGTGTGTGGAGTTGTTGCAGGGAGTTGGTGGGCGTGTCCGCCTCACTCTTTGTTGTTGTGCTTGTTGTGTATGTGAAAGTTCAGTGTTCAGGCTCCACGTCAAAACACTCAGTTTGTAT